>NC_060196.1:61374248-61401748 GCF_021184085.1 Oncorhynchus gorbuscha
CATACCGTAGCCTATATGGTTTAGGGTTCTACTCTATGTTGTTGTCTTGTATGAATGGTTCTAATCCTTCATACCGTAGCCTATATGGTTTAGGGTTCTACTCTATGTTGTTGTCTTGTATGAATGGTTCTAACCCTTCATACCGTAGCCTATATGGTTTAGGGTTCTACTCTATGTTGTTGTCTTGTATGTATGAATGGTTCTAATCCTTCATACCGTAGCCTATATGGTTTAGGGTTCTACTCTATGTTGTTGTCTTGTATGAATGGTTCTAATCCTTCATACCGTAGCCTATATGGTTTAGGGTTCTACTCTATGTTGTTGTCTTGTATGAATGGTTCTAACCCTTCATACCGTAGCCTATATGGTTTAGGGTTCTACTCTATGTTGTTGTCTTGTATGAATGGTTCTAATCCTTCATACCGTAGCCTATATGGTTTAGGGTTCTACTCTATGTTGTTGTCTTGTATGAATGGTTCTAACCCTTCATACCGTAGCCTATATGGTTTAGGGTTCTACTCTATGTTGTTGTCTTGTATGTATGAATGGTTCTAATCCTTCATACCGTAGCCTATATGGTTTAGGGTTCTACTCTATGTTGTTGTCTTGTATGAATGGTTCTAACCCTTCATACCGTAGCCTATATGGTTTAGGGTTCTACTCTATGTTGTTGTCTTGTATGAATGGTTCTAACCCTTCATACCGTAGCCTATATGGTTTAGGGTTCTACTCTATGTTGTTGTCTTGTATGAATGGTTCTAACCCTTCATACCGTAGCCTATATGGTTTAGGGTTCTACTCTATGTTGTTGTCTTGTATGAATGGTTCTAACCCTTCATACCGTAGCCTATATGGCCTATATGGTTTATGGGTTCTACTCTATGTTGTTGTCTTGTATGAATGGTTCTAACCCTTCATACCGTAGCCTATATGGTTTAGGGTTCTACTCTATGTTGTTGTCTTGTATGAATGGTTCTAACCCTTCATACCGTAGCCTATATGGTTTAGGGTTCTACTCTATGTTGTTGTCTTGTATGAATGGTTCTAACCCTTCATACCGTAGCCTATATGGTTTAGGGTTCTACTCTATGTTGTTGTCTTGTATGAATGGTTCTAATCCTTCATACCGTAGCCTATATGGTTTGGTTCTATATGGTTTAGGGTTCTACTCTATGTTGTTGTCTTGTATGAATGGTTCTAACCCTTCATACCGTAGCCTATATGGTTTAGGGTTTCTATGTTGTTGTCTATGTTGGTTTAGGGTTCTACTATGTTGTTGTCTTGTATGAATGGTTCTAATCCTTCATACCGTAGCCTATATGGTTTAGGGTTCTACTCTATGTTGTTGTCTTGTATGAATGGTTCTAATCCTTCATACCGTAGCCTATATGGTTTAGGGTTCTACTCTATGTTGTTGTCTTGTATGAATGGTTCTAATCCTTCATACCGTAGCCTATATGGTTTAGGGTTCTACTCTATGTTGTTGTCTTGTATGAATGGTTCTAATCCTTCATACCGTAGCCTATATGGTTTAGGGTTCTACTCTATGTTGTTGTCTTGTATGAATGGTTCTAATCCTTCATACCGTAGCCTATATGGTTTAGGGTTCTACTCTATGTTGTTGTCTTGTATGAATGGTTCTAATCCTTCATACCGTAGCCTATATGGTTTAGGGTTCTACTCTATGTTGTTGTCTATGTTGTTGTCTTGTATGTATGAATGGTTCTAATCCTTCATACCGTAGCCTATATGGTTTAGGGTTCTACTCTATGTTGTTGTCTTGTATGAATGGTTCTAATCCTTCATACCGTAGCCTATATGGTTTAGGGTTCTACTCTATGTTGTTGTCTTGTATGTATGAATGGTTCTAATCCTTCATACCGTAGCCTATATGGTTTAGGGTTCTACTCTATGTTGTTGTCTTGTATGTATGAATGGTTCTAATCCTTCATACCGTAGCCTATATGGTTTAGGGTTCTACTCTATGTTGTTGTCTTGTATGTATGAATGGTTCTAATCCTTCATACCGTAGCCTATATGGTTTAGGGTTCTACTCTATGTTGTTGTCTTGTATGAATGGTTCTAATCCTTCATACCGTAGCCTATATGGTTTAGGGTTCTACTCTATGTTGTTGTCTTGTATGTATGAATGGTTCTAATCCTTCATACCGTAGCCTATATGGTTTAGGGTTCTACTCTATGTTGTTGTCTTGTATGAATGGTTCTAATCCTTCATACCGTAGCCTATATGGTTTAGGGTTCTACTCTATGTTGTTGTCTTGTATGAATGGTTCTAATCCTTCATACCGTAGCCTATATGGTTTAGGGTTCTACTCTATGTTGTTGTCTTGTATGAATGGTTCTAATCCTTCATACCGTAGCCTATATGGTTTAGGGTTCTACTCTATGTTGTTGTCTTGTATGAATGGTTCTAATCCTTCATACCGTAGCCTATATGGTTTAGGGTTCTACTCTATGTTGTTGTCTTGTATGAATGGTTCTAATCCTTCATACCGTAGCCTATATGGTTTAGGGTTCTACTCTATGTTGTTGTCTTGTATGTATGAATGGTTCTAATCCTTCATACCGTAGCCTATATGGTTTAGGGTTCTACTCTATGTTGTTGTCTTGTATGTATGAATGGTTCTAATCCTTCATACCGTAGCCTATATGGTTTAGGGTTCTACTCTATGTTGTTGTCTTGTATGTATGAATGGTTCTAATCCTTCATACCGTAGCCTATATGGTTTAGGGTTCTACTCTATGTTGTTGTCTTGTATGTATGAATGGTTCTAATCCTTCATACCGTAGCCTATATGGTTCAGGGTTCTACTCTATGTTGTTGTCTTGTATGAATGGTTCTAATCCTTCATACCGTAGCCTATATGGTTCAGGGTTCTACTCTATGTTGTTGTCTTGTATGAATGGTTCTAATCCTTCATACCGTAGCCTATATGGTTTAGGGTTCTACTCTATGTTGTTGTCTTGTATGAATGGTTCTAATCCTTCATACCGTAGCCTATATGGTTTAGGGTTCTACTCTATGTTGTTGTCTTGTATGAATGGTTCTAATCCTTCATACCGTAGCCTATATGGTTCAGGGTTCTACTCTATGTTGTTGTCTTGTATGAATGGTTCTAATCCTTCATACCGTAGCCTATATGGTTCAGGGTTCTACTCTATGTTGTTGTCTTGTATGAATGGTTCTAATCCTTCATACCGTAGCCTATATGGTTCAGGGTTCTACTCTATGTTGTTGTCTTGTATGAATGGTTCTAATCCTTCATACCGTAGCCTATATGGTTTAGGGTTCTACTCTATGTTGTTGTCTTGTATGAATGGTTCTAATCCTTCATACCGTAGCCTATATGGTTCAGGGTTCTACTCTATGTTGTTGTCTTGTATGAATGGTTCTAATCCTTCATACCGTAGCCTATATGGTTTAGGGTTCTACTCTATGTTGTTGTCTTGTATGAATGGTTCTAATCCTTCATACCGTAGCCTATATGGTTCAGGGTTCTACTCTATGTTGTTGTCTTGTATGAATGGTTCTAATCCTTCATACCGTAGCCTATATGGTTTAGGGTTCTACTCTATGTTGTTGTCTTGTATGAATGGTTCTAATCCTTCATACCGTAGCCTATATGGTTCAGGGTTCTACTCTATGTTGTTGTCTTGTATGTATGAATGGTTCTAATCCTTCATACCGTAGCCTATATGGTTCAGGGTTCTACTCTATGTTGTTGTCTTGTATGAATGGTTCTAATCCTTCATACCGTAGCCTATATGGTTTAGGGTTCTACTCTATGTTGTTGTCTTGTATGTATGAATGGTTCTAATCCTTCATACCGTAGCCTATATGGTTCAGGGTTCTACTCTATGTTGTTGTCTTGTATGAATGGTTCTAATCCTTCATACCGTAGCCTATATGGTTCAGGGTTCTACTCTATGTTGTTGTCTTGTATGTATGAATGGTTCTAATCCTTCATACCGTAGCCTATATGGTTCAGGGTTCTACTCTATGTTGTTGTCTTGTATGAATGGTTCTAATCCTTCATACCGTAGCCTATATGGTTTAGGGTTCTACTCTATGTTGTTGTCTTGTATGAATGGTTCTAATCCTTCATACCGTAGCCTATATGGTTCAGGGTTCTACTCTATGTTGTTGTCTTGTATGAATGGTTCTAATCCTTCATACCGTAGCCTATATGGTTTAGGGTTCTACTCTATGTTGTTGTCTTGTATGAATGGTTCTAATCCTTCATACCGTAGCCTATATGGTTCAGGGTTCTACTCTATGTTGTTGTCTTGTATGAATGGTTCTAATCCTTCATACCGTAGCCTATATGGTTCAGGGTTCTACTCTATGTTGTTGTCTTGTATGTATGAATGGTTCTAATCCTTCATACCGTAGCCTATATGGTTCAGGGTTCTACTCTATGTTGTTGTCTTGTATGTATGAATGGTTCTAATCCTTCATACCGTAGCCTATATGGTTCAGGGTTCTACTCTATGTTGTTGTCTTGTATGTATGAATGGTTCTAATCCTTCATACCGTAGCCTATATGGTTCAGGGTTCTACTCTATGTTGTTGTCTTGTATGTATGAATGGTTCTAATCCTTCATACCGTAGCCTATATGGTTCAGGGTTCTACTCTATGTTGTTGTCTTGTATGTATGAATGGTTCTAATCCTTCATACCGTAGCCTATATGGTTCAGGGTTCTACTCTATGTTGTTGTCTTGTATGTATGAATGGTTCTAATCCTTCATACCGTAGCCTATATGGTTTAGGGTTCTACTCTATGTTGTTGTCTTGTATGAATGGTTCTAATCCTTCATACCGTAGCCTATATGGTTCAGGGTTCTACTCTATGTTGTTGTCTTGTATGTATGAATGGTTCTAATCCTTCATACCGTAGCCTATATGGTTCAGGGTTCTACTCTATGTTGTTGTCTTGTATGAATGGTTCTAATCCTTCATACCGTAGCCTATATGGTTCAGGGTTCTACTCTATGTTGTTGTCTTGTATGTATGAATGGTTCTAATCCTTCATACCGTAGCCTATATGGTTCAGGGTTCTACTCTATGTTGTTGTCTTGTATGAATGGTTCTAATCCTTCATACCGTAGCCTATATGGTTTAGGGTTCTACTCTATGTTGTTGTCTTGTATGAATGGTTCTAATCCTTCATACCGTAGCCTATATGGTTCAGGGTTCTACTCTATGTTGTTGTCTTGTATGAATGGTTCTAATCCTTCATACCGTAGCCTATATGGTTTAGGGTTCTACTCTATGTTGTTGTCTTGTATGTATGAATGGTTCTAATCCTTCATACCGTAGCCTATATGGTTTAGGGTTCTACTCTATGTTGTTGTCTTGTATGTATGAATGGTTCTAATCCTTCATACCGTAGCCTATATGGTTTAGGGTTCTACTCTATGTTGTTGTCTTGTATGAATGGTTCTAATCCTTCATACCGTAGCCTATATGGTTTAGGGTTCTACTCTATGTTGTTGTCTTGTATGAATGGTTCTAATCCTTCATACCGTAGCCTATATGGTTTAGGGTTCTACTCTATGTTGTTGTCTTGTATGAATGGTTCTAATCCTTCATACCGTAGCCTATATGGTTTAGGGTTCTACTCTATGTTGTTGTCTTGTATGAATGGTTCTAATCCTTCATACCGTAGCCTATATGGTTCAGGGTTCTACTCTATGTTGTTGTCTTGTATGAATGGTTCTAATCCTTCATACCGTAGCCTATATGGTTTAGGGTTCTACTCTATGTTGTTGTCTTGTATGAATGGTTCTAATCCTTCATACCGTAGCCTATATGGTTCAGGGTTCTACTCTATGTTGTTGTCTTGTATGTATGAATGGTTCTAATCCTTCATACCGTAGCCTATATGGTTCAGGGTTCTACTCTATGTTGTTGTCTTGTATGAATGGTTCTAATCCTTCATACCGTAGCCTATATGGTTTAGGGTTCTACTCTATGTTGTTGTCTTGTATGAATGGTTCTAATCCTTCATACCGTAGCCTATATGGTTTAGGGTTCTACTCTATGTTGTTGTCTTGTATGAATGGTTCTAATCCTTCATACCGTAGCCTATATGGTTTAGGGTTCTACTCTATGTTGTTGTCTTGTATGAATGGTTCTAATCCTTCATACCGTAGCCTATATGGTTCAGGGTTCTACTCTATGTTGTTGTCTTGTATGAATGGTTCTAATCCTTCATACCGTAGCCTATATGGTTCAGGGTTCTACTCTATGTTGTTGTCTTGTATGTATGAATGGTTCTAATCCTTCATACCGTAGCCTATATGGTTCAGGGTTCTACTCTATGTTGTTGTCTTGTATGTATGAATGGTTCTAATCCTTCATACCGTAGCCTATATGGTTCAGGGTTCTACTCTATGTTGTTGTCTTGTATGTATGAATGGTTCTAATCCTTCATACCGTAGCCTATATGGTTCAGGGTTCTACTCTATGTTGTTGTCTTGTATGTATGAATGGTTCTAATCCTTCATACCGTAGCCTATATGGTTCAGGGTTCTACTCTATGTTGTTGTCTTGTATGTATGAATGGTTCTAATCCTTCATACCGTAGCCTATATGGTTCAGGGTTCTACTCTATGTTGTTGTCTTGTATGTATGAATGGTTCTAATCCTTCATACCGTAGCCTATATGGTTTAGGGTTCTACTCTATGTTGTTGTCTTGTATGAATGGTTCTAATCCTTCATACCGTAGCCTATATGGTTCAGGGTTCTACTCTATGTTGTTGTCTTGTATGTATGAATGGTTCTAATCCTTCATACCGTAGCCTATATGGTTCAGGGTTCTACTCTATGTTGTTGTCTTGTATGTATGAATGGTTCTAATCCTTCATACCGTAGCCTATATGGTTCAGGGTTCTACTCTATGTTGTTGTCTTGTATGTATGAATGGTTCTAATCCTTCATACCGTAGCCTATATGGTTTAGGGTTCTACTCTATGTTGTTGTCTTGTATGAATGGTTCTAATCCTTCATACCGTAGCCTATATGGTTCAGGGTTCTACTCTATGTTGTTGTCTTGTATGTATGAATGGTTCTAATCCTTCATACCGTAGCCTATATGGTTCAGGGTTCTACTCTATGTTGTTGTCTTGTATGTATGAATGGTTCTAATCCTTCATACCGTAGCCTATATGGTTTAGGGTTCTACTCTATGTTGTTGTCTTGTATGTATGAATGGTTCTAATCCTTCATACCGTAGCCTATATGGTTCAGGGTTCTACTCTATGTTGTTGTCTTGTATGTATGAATGGTTCTAATCCTTCATACCGTAGCCTATATGGTTTAGGGTTCTACTCTATGTTGTTGTCTTGTATGTATGAATGGTTCTAATCCTTCATACCGTAGCCTATATGGTTTAGGGTTCTACTCTATGTTGTTGTCTTGTATGTATGAATGGTTCTAATCCTTCATACCGTAGCCTATATGGTTCAGGGTTCTACTCTATGTTGTTGTCTTGTATGTATGAATGGTTCTAATCCTTCATACCGTAGCCTATATGGTTCAGGGTTCTACTCTATGTTGTTGTCTTGTATGTATGAATGGTTCTAATCCTTCATACCGTAGCCTATATGGTTTAGGGTTCTACTCTATGTTGTTGTCTTGTATGTATGAATGGTTCTAATCCTTCATACCGTAGCCTATATGGTTTAGGGTTCTACTCTATGTTGTTGTCTTGTATGTATGAATGGTTCTAATCCTTCATACCGTAGCCTATATGGTTTAGGGTTCTACTCTATGTTGTTGTCTTGTATGTATGAATGGTTCTAATCCTTCATACCGTAGCCTATATGGTTCAGGGTTCTACTCTATGTTGTTGTCTTGTATGTATGAATGGTTCTAATCCTTCATACCGTAGCCTATATGGTTTAGGGTTCTACTCTATGTTGTTGTCTTGTATGTATGAATGGTTCTAATCCTTCATACCGTAGCCTATATGGTTTAGGGTTCTACTCTATGTTGTTGTCTTGTATGTATGAATGGTTCTAATCCTTCATACCGTAGCCTATATGGTTCAGGGTTCTACTCTATGTTGTTGTCTTGTATGTATGAATGGTTCTAATCCTTCATACCGTAGCCTATATGGTTCAGGGTTCTACTCTATGTTGTTGTCTTGTATGTATGAATGGTTCTAATCCTTCATACCGTAGCCTATATGGTTTAGGGTTCTACTCTATGTTGTTGTCTTGTATGTATGAATGGTTCTAATCCTTCATACCGTAGCCTATATGGTTTAGGGTTCTACTCTATGTTGTTGTCTTGTATGTATGAATGGTTCTAATCCTTCATACCGTAGCCTATATGGTTCAGGGTTCTACTCTATGTTGTTGTCTTGTATGAATGGTTCTAATCCTTCATACCGTAGCCTATATGGTTCAGGGTTCTACTCTATGTTGTTGTCTTGTATGTATGAATGGTTCTAATCCTTCATACCGTAGCCTATATGGTTTAGGGTTCTACTCTATGTTGTTGTCTTGTATGTATGAATGGTTCTAATCCTTCATACCGTAGCCTATATGGTTTAGGGTTCTACTCTATGTTGTTGTCTTGTATGTATGAATGGTTCTAATCCTTCATACCGTAGCCTATATGGTTTAGGGTTCTACTCTATGTTGTTGTCTTGTATGTATGAATGGTTCTAATCCTTCATACCGTAGCCTATATGGTTTAGGGTTCTACTCTATGTTGTTGTCTTGTATGTATGAATGGTTCTAATCCTTCATACCGTAGGGTTAGGGTTCAGGGTTCTACTCTATGTTGTTGTCTTGTATGTATGAATGGTTCTAATCCTTCATACCGTAGGGTTAGGGTTTAGGGTTCTACTCTATGTTGTTGTCTTGTATGTATGAATGGTTCTAATCCTTCATACCGTAGGGTTAGGGTTCAGGGTTCTACTCTATGTTGTTGTCTTGTATGTATGAATGGTTCTAATCCTTCATACCGTAGGGTTAGGGTTTAGGGTTCTACTCTATGTTGTTGTCTTGTATGTATGAATGGTTCTAATCCTTCATACCGTAGGGTTAGGGTTCAGGGTTCTACTCTATGTTGTTGTCTTGTATGTATGAATGGTTCTAATCCTTCATACCGTAGGGTTAGGGTTCAGGGTTCTACTCTATGTTGTTGTCTTGTATGTATGAATGGTTCTAATCCTTCATACCGTAGGGTTAGGGTTCAGGGTTCTACTCCAGAATGGTTCTAATCCTTCATACCGTAGGGTTAGGGTTCAGGGTTCTACTCCAGAATGGTTCTAATCCTTCATACCGTAGGGTTAGGGTTTAGGGTTCTACTCTATGTTGTTGTCTTGTATGTATGAATGGTTCTAATCCTTCATACCGTAGGGTTAGGGTTCAGGGTTCTACTCCAGAATGGTTCTAATCCTTCATACCGTAGGGTTAGGGTTCAGGGTTCTACTCTATGTTGTTGTCTTGTATGAATGGTTCATCACCATACAAGACGTTCCCTCCCAGGAAAAATACAAGTTACTCCAATTGAATAGAATTTGAATTGAACAGCTGGAAAGAAACGTGACCTATCTGAAGCGTGGCGAGTCGACCACGGCCCTTTGTGACATCACACCTTGGTTCGTTATTACCTCACAATAATGTTGCCAGGGTGTAACTATTACCTCACAATACCGCGTTGCCGGGGGTGAGGGTTCTACGCCCCGACACAGATATCAGTTTACACAGGACAATTACCGCTTGTCACAGTGTGTGTGTGTGTGTGTGTGTGTGTGTGTGTGTGTGTGTGTGTGTGTGTGTGTGTGTGTGTGTGTGTGTGTGTGTGTGTGTGTGTGTGTGTGTGTGTGTGTGTGTGTGTGTGTGTGTGTGTGTGTGTGTGTGTGTGTGCGAGCGAGTGATTAACGGGTCTATCGTTCAGTGAGACCATTAAAGACTATCACTCCATTAAACATTTAAACTCTTCTCTCTCTTTCCACTGTGACCTCCCCTTTTGTGAGTCACTCTTTCCTGTTGCCTGTCTCCCTTGTGCAACACAACATGCACTGTACTACCGAGACAGAGACAGATATAGTTTACTGTAGTTTACACAAGTTAACTGCACCTCCTCCTCCACCTACTATGTACAGTTTGTAATCTAAGGTCTGCGTACAAAGCACAGTAATTATACAATGCAAAAAGTGCCCCTCGCCCACAGAGATATAACAAGCACACAGGCAGACATGCTCATTCATACCACACCACATAGATCTGCCTACTGCCCTGGAGGCAGAGATTAGGTCCAATAGCTGAAACTCTATCCAGAAAACACTCCGAATATCCAGGGATTGAGAAATAATGACCTCACCAGTAAAACACCCAGCTAGTCAATAGTAGTCAGGGGAGGTCTGTGTTTAACCCCCTGGTGATGGGCTGGGCTGTGTGTGTGTGTGTGTGTGTGTGTGTGTGTGTGTGTGTGTGTGTGTGTGTGTGTGTGTGTGTGTGTGTGTGTGTGTGTGTGTGTGTGTGTGTGTGTGTGTGTGTGTGTGTGTGTGTGTGTGTGTGTGTGTGTGTGTGGACAAGAGGTGATGTAATGCGTGTGGTGCCGACCTGAGCTCAATGTTGCTGATAGCAGCAACATCACATCACCAGCATCACATCACCAGCATCACATCACCAGCATCACATCACCAGCATCACATCACCAGCATCACATCACCAGCATCACATCACCAGCATCACATCACCAGCATCACATCACCAGCATCACATCACCAGCATCACATCACCAGCATCACATCACCAGCATCACATCACCAGCATCACATCACATCACTAGCATCACATCACCAGCATCACATCACTAGCATCACATCACCAGCATCACATTACCAGCATCACATCACTAGCATCACATCACTAGCATCACATCACCAGCATCACATCACTAGCATCACAGCACCAGCATCACATCACCAGCATCACATCACCAGCATCACATCACCAGCATCACATCACCAGCATCACATCACCAGCATCACATCACCAGCATCACATCACCAGCATTACATCACCAGCATCACATCACCAGCATCACATCACCAGCTACACATCACCAGCATCACATCACTAGCATCACATCACTAGCATCACATCACCAGCATCACATCACCAGCATCACATCACATCACTAGCATCACATCACCAGCATCACATCACTAGCATCACATCACCAGCATCACATTACCAGCATCACATCACTAGCATCACATCACTAGCATCACATCACCAGCATCACATCACTAGCATCACAGCACCAGCATCACATCACCAGCATCACATCACTAGCATCACATCACCAGCATCACATCACCAGCATCACATCACCAGCATCACATCACCAGCATCACATCACCAGCATCACATCACCAGCATTACATCACCAGCATCACATCACCAGCATCACATCACCAGCTACACATCACCAGCATCACATCACTAGCATCACATCACCAGCATCACATCACCAGCATCACATCACATCACTAGCATCACATCACCAGCATCACATCACTAGCATCACATCACCAGCATCACATCACCAGCATCACATCACCAGCATCACATCACCAGCATCACATCACCAGCATCACATCACCAGCATCACATCACCAGCATCACATCACCAGCATCACATCACCAGCATCACATCACCAGCATCACATCACCAGCATTACATCACCAGCATCACATCACCAGCATCACATCACCAGCTACACATCACCAGCATCACATCACTAGCATCACATCACTAGCATCACATCACCAGCATCACATCACCAGCATCACATCACATCACTAGCATCACATCACCAGCATCACATCACTAGCATCACATCACCAGCATCACATTACCAGCATCACATCACTAGCATCACATCACTAGCATCACATCACCAGCATCACATCACTAGCATCACAGCACCAGCATCACATCACCAGCATCACATCACTAGCATCACATCACCAGCATCACATCACCAGCATCACATCACCAGCATCACATCACCAGCATCACATCACCAGCATCACATCACCAGCATTACATCACCAGCATCACATCACCAGCATCACATCACCAGCTACACATCACCAGCATCACATCACTAGCATCACATCACCAGCATCACATCACCAGCATCACATCACATCACTAGCATCACATCACCAGCATCACATCACTAGCATCACATCACCAGCATCACATTACCAGCATCACATCACTAGCATCACATCACTAGCATCACATCACCAGCATCACATCACTAGCATCACAGCACCAGCATCACATCACCAGCATCACATCACTAGCATCACATCACCAGCATCACATCACCAGCATCACATCGCCAGCATCACATCACCAGCATCACATCACATCACCAGCATCACATCACATCACCAGCATTACATCACCAGCATCACATCACATCACCAGCATCACATCACTAGCATCACATCACCAGCATCACATCACCAGCATCACATCACCAGCATCACATCACCAGCATCACATCACATCACCAGCATTACATCACCAGCATCACATCACATCACTAGCATCACATCATGTCACATTTGCCAGTAGCATACCACCCTGCATACTTGCTTCTGAAGCAGGTCAGCAGTGGTCAGCTCCTGGATGGGAGACCAGATGCTGCTGGAAGTGGTGTTGGAGGGCCAGTAGGAGGCACTGTTTCCTCTGGCCTGAAAAAATATCCCAATGCCCCAGGGCAGTGATTGGGGACACTGCCCTGTGTAGGGTGCTGTCTTTCGGATGGGGTGTTAACCCCGGTGTCCTGACTCTCTGAGGTCATTGAAGATCCCATGGGACTTATCATAAGAGTAGGGGTGTTAACCCTGGTGTCCTGACTCTCTGAGGTCATTAAAGATCCCATGGGACTTATCGTAAGAGTAGGGGTGTTAACCCTGGTGTCCTGACTCTCTGTGGTCACTAAAGATCCCATGGGACTTATCATAAGAGTAGGGGTGTTAACCCTGGTGTCCTGACTCTCTGAGGTCATTAAAGATCCCATGGGACTTATCATAAGAGTAGGGGTGTTAACCCTGGTGTCCTGACTCTCTGTGGTCACTAAAGATCCCATGGGACTTATCATAAGAGTAGGGGTGTTAACCCTGGTGTCCTGACTCTCTGAGGTCATTAAAGATCCCATGGGACTTATCATAAGAGTAGGGGTGTTAACCCTGGTGTCCTGACTCTCTGTGGTCACTAAAGATCCCATGGGACTTATCGTAAGAGTAGGGGTGTTATCCCCGGTGTTCTGGCTAAATTCCCAATCTGGCCCTCAAACCATCACGGTCACCTAATAATCCCCAGTTTACAATTGGCTCATTCATCCCCCTCCTCTCCCCTGTAACTATCCCACAGGTCGTTGCTGTAAATGAGAACGTGTTCTCAGTCAACTTACCTGATAAAATAACAGATAAATACATTTTTAAAAACGTCATCACATTACTAGTGAGAGACAGTAGAATTTACTTAATGAATTACTTTAAGGGTGTACAGTGATAACTGTGGCTCTGAGAGAAGGAGAGACAAAATGAGAGGTGACAAAAAAGTTTTATAAAAAGAAAAATAGGGAGACATTTCTGTGTGTGTGTGTGTGTGTGTGTGTGTGTGTGTGTGTGTGTGTGTGTGTGTGTGTCTGTGTCTGTGTCTGTGTCTGTGTCTGTGTCTGTGTCTGTGTCTGTGTCTGTGTCTGTGTCTGTGTCTGTGTCTGTGTCTGTGTCTGTGTCTGTGTCTGTGTCTGTGTCTGTGTCTGTGTGTGTGTGTGTGTGTGTGTGTGTGTGTGTGTGTGTGTGTGTGTGTGTGTGTGTGTGTGTGTGTGTGTGTGTGTGTGTGTGTGTGTGTGTGTGTGTGTGAGTGTGTGTGTGTGAGTGAGTGTATTTTAAAGAGCATTCCCTCTGAGCCTCTCCTCTCTGAATAAGGCGTTTTGTTCCTATGTAGCATCACATATATCTGGACAGAAACTGGCAACCAAGCAGCCACACACACACGCGCACGCGCACGCACTGCCACGCACACGCACACGCACACGCACACGCACACGCACACGCACACGCACACGCACACGCACACGCACACGCAGGTACTCACACACACGCAGGTACTCACACACACACGCAGGTACTCACACACTATCATTAACTGAAGACTTATATTTTTATTAAAGATTCTCTGTAATTAAGTATTACGCGATTAGACTGATTACTCATGTGTGTGTGTGTGTGTAAGTAGAAAAAACATGTCGACTCAGCCTACTTGTACAGAAACGTCAATTTCATCCTCCTATTTTTCATGTCGCCGAAGTGGTCTGTGACTCGGTCATTCAGTACCTGCTTTTAGTTTTTGTTGTCCTAGGCTACCTGGCTAAAATACTTCATTCCTTTCATGGTAAACTTTAGCTAGTTAACGTTAGTCTTCCACATCTAGCTACATATTGAACTTCCATCCTTTCAGGGGCTCAACATTAATTAATGTTTGGATCAGAATTGCCGGTATAATCATTGGCCAGTACTGAGAAATTAAGCAAAACCACAAGTCCAACATAACGCGATACAACATTTCAAGGTCAATGACCTATTGCTATCGATGTGATGTGGTGTGATGTGGTGTCATGTGATGTGATGTGGTGTCATGTGATGTGGTGTCATGTGATGTGATGTGGTGTCATGTGATGTGATGTGGTGTGATGTGATGTGGTGTCATGTGGTGTGATGTGATGTGATGTGGTGTCATGTGATGTGGTGTGGTGTCATGTGATGTGATGTGGTGTCATGTGATGTGGTGTGGTGTCATGTGATGTGATGTGGTGTCATGTGATGTGATGTGGTGTCATGTGATGTGGTGTCATGTGATGTGGTGTCATGTGGTGTCATGTGATGTGATGTGGTGTCATGTGATGTGGTGTGGTGTGATGTGGTGTGGTGTGATGTGGTGTGGTGTCATGTGATGTGGTGTCATGTGATGTGGTGTGGTGTCATGTGATGTGGTGTGATGTGGTGTCATGTGATGTGGTGTCATGTGATGTGGTGTCATGTGGTGTCATGTGATGTGATGTGGTGTCATGTGATGTGGTGTGGTGTCATGTGATGTGGTGTGGTGTGATGTGGTGTGGTGTCATGTGATGTGGTGTCATGTGATGTGGTGTGGTGTGATGTGGTGTGGTGTCATGTGATGTGGTGTGATGTGATGTGGTGTCATGTGATGTGATGTGGTGTCATGTGATGTGGTGTGATGTGATGTGGTGTCATGTGATGTGGTGTCATGTGATGTGGTGTGATGTGATGTGGTGTCATGTGATGTGGTGTCATGTGATGCGATGTGGTGTCATATGATGTGATGTGGTGTCATGTGATGTCATGTGATGTGATGTCATGTGATGTCATGTGATGTGATGTGATGTGGTGTCATGTGATGTCATGTGATGTAATGTGATGCGATGTGGTGTCATATGATGTGATGTGGTGTCATGTGATGTCATGTGATGTAATGTGATGTGATGTGATGTGATGTGATGTGATGTCATGTGATGTCATGTGATGTCATGTGATGTGATGTGGTGTCATGTGATGTGGTGTCATGTGATGTGATGTGATGTGATGTCATGTGATGTGATGTGGTGTTATGTGATGTCATGTGATGTCATGTGATGTCATGTGGTGTGGTGTGATGTCATGTGATGTGATGTGATGTGGTGTCATGTGGTGTGGTGTGATGTCATGTGGTGTCATGTGATGTGATGTGGTGTCATGTGATGTGATGTGGTGTCATGTGATGTGGTGTGGTGTCATGTGATGTGATGTGGTGTCATGTGATGTGGTGTCATGTGATGTGGTGTGGTGTCATGTGATGTGGTGTGGTGTCATGTGATGTGATGTGGTGTCATGTGATGTGGTGTGGTGTGATGTGGTGTGGTGTCATGTGATGTGGTGTCATGTGATGTGATGTGGTGTCATGTGATGTGATGTGGTGTCATGTGATGTGGTGTGATGTGATGTGGTGTCATGTGATGTGGTGTCATGTGATGTGGTGTGATGTGATGTGGTGTCATGTGATGTGGTGTCATGTGATGTGATGTGGTGTGATGTGATGTGGTGTCATGTGATGCGATGTGGTGTCATATGATGTGATGTGGTGTCATGTGATGTCATGTGATGTGATGTGATGTCATGTGATGTGATGTGATGTGGTGTCATGTGATGTCATGTGATGTGATGTCATGTGATGTGATATGATGTGGTGTCATGTGATGTCATGTGATGTGATGTGGTGTCATGTGATGTGATGTGATGTGGTGTTATGTGATGTGGTGTTATGTGATGTGATGTGGTGTTATGTGATGTCATGTGATGTGATGTGGTGTCATGTGATGTGGTGTCATGTGATGTGATGTGATGTCATATGATGTGATGTGGTGTCATGTGATGTCATGTGATGTGATGTCATGTGATGTGATGTGATGTGGTGTTATGTGATGTGATGTGATGTGATGTGATGTGATGTGGTGTCATGTGATGTCATGTGATGTAATGTGATGCGATGTGGTGTCATATGATGTGATGTGGTGTCATGTGATGTCATGTGATGTGGTGTGATGTCATGTGATGTCATGTGATGTCATGTGATGTGATGTGGTGTTATGTGATGTGGTGTCATGTGATGTGGTGTCATGTGATGTGATGTGATGTGATGTCATATGATGTGATGTGATGTGATGTGATGTCATGTGATGTGATGTGATGTGGTGTCATGTGGTGTGGTGTGATGTCATGTGGTGTCATGTGATGTGATGTGGTGTCATGTGATGTGATGTGGTGTCATGTGATGTGATGTGGTGTCATATGATGTGATGTGGTGTCATGTGATGTCATGTGATGTGGTGTGATGTGATGTGATGTGATGTGGTGTCATGTGATGTGGTGTGATGTCATGTGATGTGGTGTGGTGTGATGTGATGTGATGTGATGTCATGTGATGTGATGTGGTGTCATGTGATGTGGTGTCATGTGATGTGATGTGGTGTCATGTGATGTCATGTGATGTGATGTCATGTGATGTGATGTGATGTGGTGTTATGTGATGTGATGTGATGTGGTGTCATGTGATGTCATGTGATGTAATGTGATGCGATGTGGTGTCATATGATGTGATGTGGTGTCATGTGATGTCATGTGATGTGGTGTGATGTCATGTGATGTCATGTGATGTCATGTGATGTGATGTGGTGTTATGTGATGTGGTGTCATGTGATGTGGTGTCATGTGATGTGATGTGATGTGATGTCATATGATGTGATGTGATGTCATGTGATGTGATGTGATGTGATGTGGTGTCATGTGGTGTGGTGTGATGTCATGTGGTGTCATGTGATGTGATGTGGTGTCATGTGATGTGATGTGGTGTCATGTGATGTGATGTGGTGTCATATGATGTGATGTGGTGTCATGTGATGTCATGTGATGTGGTGTGGTGTGATGTGATGTGATGTGATGTGATGTGATGTGGTGTCATGTGATGTGGTGTGATGTCATGTGATGTGGTGTGGTGTGATGTGATGTGGTGTGGTGTGGTGTGGTGTGGTGTGATGTGATGTGGTGTCATGTGATGTGATGTGGTGTCATGTGATGTGGTGTGATGTGGTGTCATGTGATGTGGTGTGATGTGATGTCATGTGATGTGATGTCATGTGATTGGTGTGAAGCCAAATCCAAACTGACTTCCCTTGACACTTGTTTTTGGTGCACCAGGACCATTCACAGTTGAGCTCACTCATTTTTAGGTCAAAGCTGATTGGCTATTATTTTTTTTATACTTTTTTTAATCAATGGAGGCCAAATGCTTGCAGATTTCCTTTTGCATTCAATGCTACGGACAGCAACAATGTCATACTCTTTATGACCAGACAGCATCAGACAGATACAGAGACAGAGAGGTGGGATGTTTCCAGACAGCATCAGATACGGAGACAGAGAGGTGGGATGTTTTCCAGACAGCATCAGATACGGAGACAGAGAGGTGGGATGTTTTCCAGACAGCATCAGATAGATACAGAGACAGAGAGGTGGGATGTTTTCCAGACAGCATCAGATACAGAGACAGAGAGGTGGGATGTTTTCCAGACAGATACAGAGACAGAGACAGAGAGGTGGGATGTTTTCCAGACAGCATCAGATAGATACAGAGACAGAGAGGTGGGATGTTTTCCAGACAGCATCAGATACAGAGACAGAGAGGTGGGATGTTTTCCAGACAGATACAGAGACAGAGAGGTGGGATGTTTTCCAGACAGCATCAGATAGATACGGAGACAGAGAGGTGGGATGTTTTCCAGACAGATACAGAGACAGAGAGGTGGGATGTTTTCCAGACAGATACAGAGACAGAGAGGTGGGATGTTTTCCAGACAGATACAGATACAGAGACAGAGACAGAGAGGTGGGATGTTTTCCAGACAGATACAGAGACAGAGACAGAGAGGTGGGATGTTTTCCAGACAGCATCAGATACAGAGACAGAGAGGTGGGATGTTTTCCAGACAGCATCAGATACAGAGACAGAGAGGTGGGATGTTTTCCAGACAGATACAGAGACAGAGACAGAGAGGTGGGATGTTTTCCAGACAGATACAGAGACAGAGAGGTGGGATGTTTTCCAGACAGCATGAGATAGATACAGAGACAGAGAGGTGGGATGTTTTCCAGACAGCATCAGATACAGAGACAGAGAGGTGGGATGTTTTCCAGACAGCATCAGATACAGAGACAGAGAGGTGGGATGTTTTCCAGACAGCATCAGATACAGAGACAGAGAGGTGGGATGTTTTCCAGACAGATACAGAGACAGAGAGGTGGGATGTTTTCCAGACAGCATCAGATAGATACGGAGACAGAGAGGTGGGATGTTTTCCAGACAGATACAGAGACAGAGAGGTGGGATGTTTTCCAGACAGATACAGAGACAGAGAGGTGGGATGTTTTCCAGACAGATACAGATACAGAGACAGAGACAGAGAGGTGGGATGTTTTCCAGACAGATACAGAGACAGAGACAGAGAGGTGGGATGTTTTCCAGACAGCATCAGATACAGAGACAGAGAGGTGGGATGTTTTCCAGACAGCATCAGATACAGAGACAGAGAGGTGGGATGTTTTCCAGACAGATACAGAGACAGAGAGGTGGGATGTTTTCCAGACAGCATCAGATAGATACAGAGACAGAGAGGTGGGATGTTTTCCAGACAGCATCAGATAGATACAGAGACAGAGAGGTGGGATGTTTTCCAGACAGCATCAGAGACAGAGAGGTGGGATGTTTTCCAGACAGATACAGAGACAGAGAGGTGGGATGTTTTCCAGACAGATACAGAGACAGAGAGGTGGGATGTTTTCCAGACAGATACAGATACAGAGACAGAGAGGTGGGATGTTTTCCAGACAGCATCAGATAGATACAGAGACAGAGAGGTGGGATGTTTTCCAGACAGCATCAGATACAGAGACAGAGAGGTGGGATGTTTTCCAGACAGCATCAGATAGATACAGAGACAGAGAGGTGGGATGTTTTCCAGACAGCATCAGATAGATACAGAGACAGAGAGGTGGGATGTTTTCCAGACAGCATCAGATACAGAGACAGAGAGGTGGGATGTTTTCCAGACAGCATCAGATAGATACGGAGACAGAGAGGTGGGATGTTTTCCAGACAGATACAGAGACAGAGACAGAGAGGTGGGATGTTTTCCAGACAGATACAGATACAGAGACAGAGAGGTGGGATGTTTTCCAGACAGATACAGATACAGAGACAGAGAGGTGGGATGTTTTCCAGACAGCATCAGATACAGAGACAGAGAGGTGGGATGTTTTCCAGACAGCATCAGATACAGATACAGAGACAGAGAGGTGGGATGTTTTCCAGACAGCATCAGATAGATACAGAGACAGAGAGGTGGGATGTTTTCCAGACAGCATCAGATACAGAGACAGAGAGGTGGGATGTTTTCCAGACAGCATGAGATAGATACAGAGACAGAGAGGTGGGATGTTTTCCAGACAGCATCAGATACAGAGACAGAGAGGTGGGATGTTTTCCAGACAGCATCAGATAGATACAGAGACAGAGAGGTGGGATGTTTTCCAGACAGCATGAGATAGATACAGAGACAGAGAGGTGGGATGTTTTCCAGACAGCATCAGATAGATACAGAGACAGAGAGGTGGGATGTTTTCCAGACAGATACAGAGACAGAGAGGTGGGATGTTTTCCAGACAGCATCAGATAGATACGGAGACAGAGAGGTGGGATGTTTTCCAGACAGATACAGAGACAGAGAGGTGGGATGTTTTCCAGACAGATACAGAGACAGAGAGGTGGGATGTTTTCCAGACAGATACAGATACAGAGACAGAGACAGAGAGGTGGGATGTTTTCCAGACAGATACAGAGACAGAGACAGAGAGGTGGGATGTTTTCCAGACAGCATCAGATACAGAGACAGAGAGGTGGGATGTTTTCCAGACAGCATCAGATACAGAGACAGAGAGGTGGGATGTTTTCCAGACAGATACAGAGACAGAGACAGAGAGGTGGGATGTTTTCCAGACAGATACAGAGACAGAGAGGTGGGATGTTTTCCAGACAGCATGAGATAGATACAGAGACAGAGAGGTGGGATGTTTTCCAGACAGCATCAGATACAGAGACAGAGAGGTGGGATGTTTTCCAGACAGCATCAGATACAGAGACAGAGAGGTGGGATGTTTTCCAGACAGCATCAGATACAGAGACAGAGAGGTGGGATGTTTTCCAGACAGATACAGAGACAGAGAGGTGGGATGTTTTCCAGACAGCATCAGATAGATACGGAGACAGAGAGGTGGGATGTTTTCCAGACAGATACAGAGACAGAGAGGTGGGATGTTTTCCAGACAGATACAGAGACAGAGAGGTGGGATGTTTTCCAGACAGATACAGATACAGAGACAGAGACAGAGAGGTGGGATGTTTTCCAGACAGATACAGAGACAGAGACAGAGAGGTGGGATGTTTTCCAGACAGCATCAGATACAGAGACAGAGAGGTGGGATGTTTTCCAGACAGCATCAGATACAGAGACAGAGAGGTGGGATGTTTTCCAGACAGATACAGAGACAGAGAGGTGGGATGTTTTCCAGACAGCATCAGATAGATACAGAGACAGAGAGGTGGGATGTTTTCCAGACAGCATCAGATAGATACAGAGACAGAGAGGTGGGATGTTTTCCAGACAGCATCAGAGACAGAGAGGTGGGATGTTTTCCAGACAGATACAGAGACAGAGAGGTGGGATGTTTTCCAGACAGATACAGAGACAGAGAGGTGGGATGTTTTCCAGACAGATACAGATACAGAGACAGAGAGGTGGGATGTTTTCCAGACAGCATCAGATAGATACAGAGACAGAGAGGTGGGATGTTTTCCAGACAGCATCAGATACAGAGACAGAGAGGTGGGATGTTTTCCAGACAGCATCAGATAGATACAGAGACAGAGAGGTGGGATGTTTTCCAGACAGCATCAGATAGATACAGAGACAGAGAGGTGGGATGTTTTCCAGACAGCATCAGATACAGAGACAGAGAGGTGGGATGTTTTCCAGACAGCATCAGATAGATACGGAGACAGAGAGGTGGGATGTTTTCCAGACAGATACAGAGACAGAGACAGAGAGGTGGGATGTTTTCCAGACAGATACAGATACAGAGACAGAGAGGTGGGATGTTTTCCAGACAGATACAGATACAGAGACAGAGAGGTGGGATGTTTTCCAGACAGCATCAGATACAGAGACAGAGAGGTGGGATGTTTTCCAGACAGCATCAGATACAGATACAGAGACAGAGAGGTGGGATGTTTTCCAGACAGCATCAGATAGATACAGAGACAGAGAGGTGGGATGTTTTCCAGACAGCATCAGATACAGAGACAGAGAGGTGGGATGTTTTCCAGACAGCATGAGATAGATACAGAGACAGAGAGGTGGGATGTTTTCCAGACAGCATCAGATACAGAGACAGAGAGGTGGGATGTTTTCCAGACAGCATCAGATAGATACAGAGACAGAGAGGTGGGATGTTTTCCAGACAGCATGAGATAGATACAGAGACAGAGAGGTGGGATGTTTTCCAGACAGATACAGAGACAGAGAGGTGGGATGTTTTCCAGACAGATACAGAGACAGAGAGGTGGGATGTTTTCCAGACAGCATCAGATACAGAGACAGAGAGGTGGGATGTTTTCCAGACAGCATGAGATAGATACAGAGACAGAGAGGTGGGATGTTTTCCAGACAGCATCAGATACAGAGACAGAGAGGTGGGATGTTTTCCAGACAGCATCAGATACAGAGACAGAGAGGTGGGATGTTTTCCAGACAGCATCAGATACAGAGACAGAGAGGTGGGATGTTTTCCAGACAGCATCAGATACAGAGACAGAGAGGTGGGATGTTTTCCAGACAGATACAGAGACAGAGAGGTGGGATGTTTTCCAGACAGCATCAGATAGATACAGAGACAGAGAGGTGGGATGTTTTCCAGACAGCATCAGAGACAGAGAGGTGGGATGTTTTCCAGACAGATACAGAGACAGAGAGGTGGGATGTTTTCCAGACAGATACAGAGACAGAGAGGTGGGATGTTTTCCAGACAGATACAGATACAGAGACAGAGAGGTGGGATGTTTTCCAGACAGCATCAGATAGATACAGAGACAGAGAGGTGGGATGTTTTCCAGACAGCATCAGAGACAGAGAGGTGGGATGTTTTCCAGACAGATACAGAGACAGAGAGGTGGGATGTTTTCCAGACAGATACAGAGACAGAGAGGTGGGATGTTTTCCAGACAGATACAGATACAGAGAGGTGGGATGTTTTCCAGACAGAGACAGAGACAGAGAGGTGGGATGTTTTCCAGACAGAGACAGAGACAGAGAGGTGGGATGTTTTCCAGACAGCATCAGATAGATACAGAGACAGAGAGGTGGGATGTTTTCCAGACAGATACAGAGACAGAGAGGTGGGATGTTTTCCAGACAGAGACAGAGACAGAGAGGTGGGATGTTTTCCAGACAGCATCAGATAGATACAGAGACAGAGAGGTGGGATGTTTTCCAGACAGCATCAGATACAGAGACAGAGAGGTGGGATGTTTTCCAGACAGCATCAGATACAGAGACAGAGAGGTGGGATGTTTTCCAGACAGATACAGAGACAGAGAGGTGGGATGTTTTCCAGACAGCATCAGATAGATACAGAGACAGAGAGGTGGGATGTTTTCCAGACAGCATCAGAGACAGAGAGGTGGGATGTTTTCCAGACAGATACAGAGACAGAGAGGTGGGATGTTTTCCAGACAGATACAGAGACAGAGAGGTGGGATGTTTTCCAGACAGATACAGAGACAGAGAGGTGGGATGTTTTCCAGACAGCATCAGATAGATACAGAGACAGAGAGGTGGGATGTTTTCCAGACAGCATCAGAGACAGAGAGGTGGGATGTTTTCCAGACAGATACAGAGACAGAGAGGTGGGATGTTTTCCAGACAGATACAGAGACAGAGAGGTGGGATGTTTTCCAGACAGATACAGATACAGAGAGGTGGGATGTTTTCCAGACAGAGACAGAGACAGAGAGGTGGAATGTTTTCCAGACAGAGACAGAGACAGAGAGGTGGGATGTTTTCCAGACAGCATCAGATAGATACAGAGACAGAGAGGTGGGATGTTTTCCAGACAGATACAGAGACAGAGAGGTGGGATGTTTTCCAGACAGAGACAGAGACAGAGAGGTGGGATGTTTTCCAGACAGCATCAGATAGATACAGAGACAGAGAGGTGGGATGTTTTCCAGACAGCATCAGAGACAGAGAGGTGGGATGTTTTCCAGACAGATACAGAGACAGAGAGGTGGGATGTTTTCCAGACAGATACAGAGACAGAGAGGTGGGATGTTTTCCAGACAGATACAGATACAGAGACAGAGAGGTGGGATGTTTTCCAGACAGCATCAGATAGATACAGAGACAGAGAGGTGGGATGTTTTCCAGACAGCATCAGATAGATACAGAGACAGAGAGGTGGGATGTTTTCCAGACAGCATCAGATAGATACAGAGACAGAGAGGTGGGATGTTTTCCAGACAGCATCAGATACAGAGACAGAGAGGTGGGATGTTTTCCAGACAGCATCAGATAGATACGGAGACAGAGAGGTGGGATGTTTTCCAGACAGATACAGAGACAGAGACAGAGAGGTGGGATGTTTTCCAGACAGATACAGAGACAGAGAGGTGGGATGTTTTCCAGACAGATACAGATACAGAGACAGAGAGGTGGGATGTTTTCCAGACAGCATCAGATACAGAGACAGAGAGGTGGGATGTTTTCCAGACAGCATCAGATACAGATACAGAGACAGAGAGGTGGGATGTTTTCCAGACAGCATCAGATAGATACAGAGACAGAGAGGTGGGATGTTTTCCAGACAGCATCAGATACAGAGACAGAGAGGTGGGATGTTTTCCAGACAGCATGAGATAGATACAGAGACAGAGAGGTGGGATGTTTTCCAGACAGCATCAGATACAGAGACAGAGAGGTGGGATGTTTTCCAGACAGCATCAGATAGATACAGAGACAGAGAGGTGGGATGTTTTCCAGACAGCATGAGATAGATACAGAGACAGAGAGGTGGGATGTTTTCCAGACAGATACAGAGACAGAGAGGTGGGATGTTTTCCAGACAGATACAGAGACAGAGAGGTGGGATGTTTTCCAGACAGCATCAGATACAGAGACAGAGAGGTGGGATGTTTTCCAGACAGCATCAGATACAGAGACAGAGAGGTGGGATGTTTTCCAGACAGATACAGAGACAGAGACAGAGAGGTGGGATGTTTTCTCCGGTCAGATTGACGGAAAATTATGAACCAGACGAAACATCAATTATTTTGAATGTTTTTTTCTTGATACATATTTATTATTTAAATCTATGGTAATAATATCGGGTTAAATGACATTCCTTAGACCTATAATTCATTACTCATTACAGCTAAATACATGTATGTATTAAATTAAAAGTTTACTTTAAACAACATTAAAAACACACACTTTGAAGCTCATTTCTAAACACCGTAGAAAAACAGCATACTATGATTTCAATTCTCAGAGTGCAATGCTCTGCCTATAGCTGCTGGCTGGCTAGTGGCTGCTGGTAGTCGCAGAGACTAATGCAATGCTCTGCCCCCATAGCTGCTGGCTGGCTAGTGGCTGCTGGTAGTCGCAGAGACTAACGCAATGCTCTGCCTATAGCTGCTGGCTGGCTAGTGGCTGCTGCTAGTTCGCAGAGACTAACGCAATGCTCTGCCCCCATAGCTGCTGGCTGGCTAGTGGCTGCTGCTAGTTCGCAGAGACTAACGCAATGCTCTGCCTATAGCTGCTGGCTGGCTAGTGGCTGCTGCTAGTTCGCAGAGACTAACGCAATGCTCTGCCTATAGCTGCTGGCTGGCTAGTGGCTGCTGCTAGTTCGCAGAGACTAACGCAATGCTCTGCCCCCATAGCTGCTGGCTGGCTAGTGGCTGCTGCTAGTTCGCAGAGACTAACGCAATGCTCTGCCCCCATAGCTGCTGGCTGGCTAGTGGCTGCTGCTAGTTCGCAGAGACTAATGCAATGCTCTGCCCCCATAGCTGCTGGCTGGCTAGTGGCTGCTGCTAGTTCGCAGAGACTAACGCAATGCTCTGCCCCCATAGCTGCTGGCTGGCTAGTGGCTGCTGCTAGTTCGCAGAGACTAACGCAATGCTCTGCCTATAGCTGCTGGCTGGCTAGTGGCTGCTGCTAGTTCGCAGAGACTAACGCAATGCTCTGCCTATAGCTGCTGGCTGGCTAGTGGCTGCTGCTAGTTCGCAGAGACTAACGCAATGCTCTGCCCCCATAGCTGCTGGCTGGCTAGTGGCTGCTGCTAGTTCGCAGAGACTAACGCAATGCTCTGCCCCCATAGCTGCTGGCTGGCTAGTGGCTGCTGGTAGTCGCAGAGACTAACGCAATGCTCTACCCCCATAGCTGCTGGCTGGCTAGTGGCTGCTGCTAGTTCGCAGAGACTAACGCAATGCTCTGCCTATAGCTGCTGGCTGGCTAGTGGCTGCTGCTAGTTCGCAGAGACTAACGCAATGCTCTGCCTATAGCTGCTGGCTGGCTAGTGGCTGCTGCTAGTTCGCAGAGACTAACGCAATGCTCTGCCCCCATAGCTGCTGGCCGGCTAGTGGCTGCTGCTAGTTCGCAGAGACTAACGCAATGCTCTGCCCCCATAGCTGCTGGCTGGCTAGTGGCTGCTGCTAGTTCGCAGAGACTAATGCAAAGTAGTCTAAATATATTGCTAACTTAGCTAAATTATAAGTGCCTTTCACGTATTATAATGCTCACATGAATGTCATGCTGAATATACAGTGCTTTGCGAAAGTATTTGCCCCCCTTGAACTTTGCGACCTTTTGCCACATTTCAGGCTTCAAACATAAAGATATAAAACTGTATTTTTTTGTGAAGAATCTAAAACAAGTGGGACACAATCATGAAGTGGAACGACATTTATTGGATATTTCAAACTTTTTTAACAAATCAAAAACTGAAAAATTGGGCGTGCAAAAATTATATTATTATTATATAGCCACTCAAAAATAATTATAATTTAGTGGTTAGCAGAATAACATCACAATGCAAACTAAACCTCTTTGTAACACCCTTTTTTAAAACATTGTCGATTCAGTGGGCTGGTCCTCATCTGCTCTGGAAGCAAAGTACATCTGGAGTCAGTTTTGTCAACAAGCTACAGCCGTGGAGGTATGATGTTTTCTTTAGAAGAAGCCAAAGCTGTCCGCATTTTCTATCCTCTCGCTTGCTTCTCAAAAGTGGCTGAGCCGTGTCAGTTGTAAGTAGCCTGGCTAACTCACTACTACTACTCACCCCTAGAGCAGACAAATAATCTGGGTAGCTTGCTACTGCCTCCTTGAGCAGACAGGTAGCGTGGCTAGCTTTCTACTGCCCCCTTGAGCAGACAAGTAGTCTGGCTAGCTTACTACTGCCTCCTTGAGCAGAGAAGTAGACTACTGCCCCCTTGAGCAGAGAAGTAGTCTGGCTAGCCTACTACTGCCCCCTTGAGAAGAGAAGTAGTCTGGCTAGCTTACTACTGCCCCCTTGAGCAGAGAAGTAGTCTGGCTAGCCTACTACTGCCCCCTTGAGCAGAGAAGTAGTCTGGCTAGCCTACTACTGCCCCCTTGAGAAGAGAAGTAGTCTGGCTAGCTTACTACTGCCCCCTTGAGCAGACAAGTAGTCTGGCTAGCCTACTACTGCCCCCTTGAGCAGACAAGTAGCCTGGCTAGCTTACTACT
>NC_060196.1:61406748-61426748 GCF_021184085.1 Oncorhynchus gorbuscha
CTCTCTCTCTCTCTCTCTCTCTCTCTCTCTCTCTCTCTGTCTCTCTGTCTCTCTGTCTCTCTCTCTCTCTCTCTCTCTCTCTCTCTCTCTCTCTCTCTCTCTCTCTCTCTCTCTCTCTCTCTCTCTCTCGCTCTCGTTCTCTCTCTCTCCATTATTTTATTTGTGCGTGTGGAGAGAGGGAACACAGGGGAGGAGAGAAGAACCAGTACAGTGTGTGATCACATGTGGTTCACATCAGGATAAAAAAAAGAAGTTTTCGGTAAGGAGGGGGATAAAGAGAAATGGGGTGTGTAAGCGAGAGAGAGACATATAAAAGAGAGAGAGGGATGGGAAAAATGTGGGTACTTCCCGAGCCAACACCACCCTGTTCTGAGTACTACCCACAATCCCCAGCCAACACCACCCTGTTCTGAGTAGTACCCACAATCCCCAGTCAACACCACCCTGTTCTGAGTAGTACCCACAATCCCCAGCCAACACCACCCTGTTCTGAGTAGTACCCACAATCCCCAGCCAACACCACCCTGTTCTGAGTAGTACCCACAATCCCCAGCCAACACCACCCTGTTCTGAGTAGTACCCACAATCCCCAGTCAACACCACCCTGTTCTGAGTAGTACCCACAATCCCCAGTCAACACCACCCTGTTCTGAGTAGTACCCACAATCCCCTGAATCAAATACACAACAAGAGGAGAAAATAACACACTAACTTCCACCTCAGTCTTCTCCTTCTACAGCTGGGAAACATCCACACACACTACAGTATTCAGAAGGTAACTTCCACCTCAGTCTTCTCCTTCTACAGCTGGGAAACATCCACACACACTACAGTATTCAGAAGGTAACTTCCACCTCAGTCCTCTCCGTCTACTGTAATTCTAAACTCTCTCTCTCTGACCCATCTCTGTACACACACACACACACACACACACACACACACACACACACACACACACACACACACACACACACACACACACACACACACACACACACACACACACACACACACACACACACACACACACACACACACACACACACACACACACACACACACACACACACACACACACAGAGAAACACAGAAATGCAGACACACACAGCCTCTGGCAGGAACACACACACACCAGCACTCCACTGTCTCTAACACAACGTTAATGTTAACTAAATGTTTTTCTCACTCTCCCTCTCTCCATGGCAACACACAAACTTGGTCTATCCAAGTACCCAAACTCTTTCTTACTCACATTGCGAACCATGCCTCTTCTCTTTTCCCCCTTTGGTGTCTCTCTCTCTCTCTCTCTCTCTCTCTCGCTCTCTCTCGCTCTCTCTCTCTCTCTCTCTCTCTCTCTCTCTCTCTCTCTCTCTCTCTCTCTCTCTCTCTCTCTCTCCCCTCTCTTTCCCCCTCTCTCTCTCTCTCTCTCTCTCTCTCTCTCTCTCTCTCTCTCTCGCTCTCTCTCTCCCTCTGTGCGCAGGCTGCAGTATTCTGTGTTTAGCAGTGTACGAGTGAATGAAGCTCCATGCTCAGTGCTGGCTGTTTGTGCCTCCCTCTGTGGGCTAGCCTCCCCCTCCCACTTCCCACAGTGCTGTTAGCATTTGCCTCAGAACTAGCTCTGCTAGCCTCTGCTCCCATTACAAACCCCACAGTACTAGCATTAGCCTCAGAGCTAGCTCTGCTAGCCTCTGCTCCCATTACAATCCCCACAGTACTAGCATTAGCCTCAGAGCTAGCTCTGTTAGCCTCTGTTCCCATTGCAAACCCCACAGGACTAGCATTTGCCTCAGAGCTAGCTCTGTTAGCCTCTGTTCCCATTACAAACGCATTTGCCTCAGAGCTAGCTTTGCTAGCCTCTGCTCCCATTACAAACCCCACAGGACTAGCATTTGCCTCAGAGCTAGCTCTGTTAGCCTCTGCTCTCATTACAAACCCCACAGGACTAGCATTTGTTAGCTCTGCTAGCTCTATACGGAATGAGAAGGGGAGGAAAGAAGAGGCTGGAGAGAGAGGCTAGGGGGAGGTGAAGGAGACAGCAGGAGGAGAAAAGGCTAGTGGGAGGTGAAGGAGAGGACAGGAGAAGAAAAGGCTAGGGGGAGGTGAAGGAGACAGCAGGAGGAGAAAAGGCTAGGGGGAGAGGAAGAGGAGGACAGGAGGAGAAAAGGCTAGGGGGAGAGGAAGAGGAGGACAGGAGGAGAAAGGCTAGGGGGAGGTGAAGGACAGGACAGGAGGAGAAAGGCTAGGGGGAGGTGAAGGAGACAGCAGGAGGAGAAAGGCTAGGGGGAGGTGAAGGAGACAGCAGGAGGAGAAAAGGTTAGGGGGAGGTGAAGGGAGAGGACAGGAGGAGAAAGGCTAGGGGAGAGGAAGAGGAGGACAGGAGGAGAAAAGGCTAGGGGGAGGTGAAGGAGAGGACAGGAGGAGAAAGGCTAGGGGGAGAGGAAGAGGAGGACAGGAGGAGAAAAGGTTAGGGGAGGTGAAGGAGATGACAGGAGGAGAAAGGCTAGGGGGAGAGGAAGAGGAGAACAGGAGGAGAAAAGGCTAGGGGGAGGTGAAGGAGAGGACAGGAGGAGAAAGGCTAGGGGGAGAGGAAGAGGAGGACAGGAGGAGAAAAGTTTAGGGGGAGGTGAAGGACAGGACAGGAGGAGAAAGGCTAGGGGGAGGTGAAGGAGAGGACAGGAGGAGAAAGGCTAGGGGGAGGTGAAGGAGACAGCAGGAGGAGAAAAGGTTAGGGGAGGTGAAGGACAGGACAGGAGGAGAAAGGCTAGGGGGAGGTGAAGGAGAGGACAGGAGGAGAAAGGCTAGGGGAGGTGAAGGAGACAGCAGGAGGAGAAAAGGTTAGGGGGGAGGTGAAGGACACTACAGGTGGAGAAAGGCTAGGGGGAGAGGAAGAGGAGGACAGAAGGAGAAAAGGTTAGGGGAGGTGAAGGAGAGGACAGGAGGAGAAAGGCCAGGGGGAGGTGAAGGACAGGACAGGAGGAGAAAGGCTAGGGGGAGAGGAAGAGGAGGACAGGAGGAGAAAGGCTAGGGGGAGGTGAAGGAGACAGCAGGAGGAGAAAAGGCCAGGGGGAGGTGAAGGACAGGACAGGAGGAGAAAGGCTAGGGGGAGAGGAAGAGGAGGACAGGAGGAGAAAAGGCCAGGGGAAGAGGAAGAGGAGGACAGAAGGAGAAAAGGTTAGGGGGAGGTGAAGGACAGGACAGGAGGAGAAAGGCTAGGGGGAGAGGAAGAGGAGGACAGGAGGAGAAAAGGCCAGGGGAGAGGAAGAGGAGGACAGAAGGAGAAAAGTTTAGGGGAGGTGAAGGACAGGACAGGAGGAGAAAGGCTAGGGGGAGAGGAAGAGGAGGACAGGAGGAGAAAAGGCCAGGGGGAGAGGAAGAGGAGGACAGAAGGAGAAAAGGTTAGGGGGAGGAAGAGGAGGACAGGAGGAGAAAAGGTTAGGGGGAGAGGAAGAGGAGGACAGGAGGAGGACTAGGGGAGAGGGAGGAGGACAGGAGGAGAAAGGTTAGGGGGAGAGGAAGAGGAGGACAGGAGGAGAAAGGCTAGGGGGAGAGGAAGAGGAGAACAGGAGGAGAAAAGGTTAGGGGGAGAGGAAGAGGAGGACAGGAGGAGAAAGGCTAGGGGGAGAGGAAGAGGAGGACAGGAGGAGAAAAGGTTAGGGGGAGAGGAAGAGGAGGACAGGAGGAGAAAAGGCTAGGGGGAGGATGGATCCAGGAGAGTGTTTGGTGATCAGATGGACTTACAAACGAACTACTTAGGGGATTTAAATGGCTGATATTCTACAACAGTGATATATCTTATATCTTATATCAAACATGAGCAGTAAAATAGCTCAGCAACACTTCAATGGGTGGATTTAATCTGTAGCAACATTGAAATGCAGCATCTGTTAGTAAAGCAGTAGGGTGTTACCTAAGAAGAGACCGACATATAGACCTACCGCTGCAGTCTCAGCAGTCTGCTCTTTAATCTCTTCGACAGGGCCCAGCCGTTAGACAGGGCCCAGCCGTTAGACAGGGCCCAGCCGTTAGACAGGGCCCAGCCGTTAGACAGGGCCCAGCCGTTAGACAGGGCCCAGCCGTTAGACAGGGCCCAGCCGTTAGACAGGGCCCAGCCGTTAGACAGGACCCAGCCGTTAGACAGGGCCCAGCCGTTAGACAGGGCCCAGCCGTTAGACAGGGCCCAGCCATTAGACAGGGCCCAGCCATTAGACAGGGCCCAGCCATTAGAACCAGTCATCTCTGTACTGATATATAGTAGGCTGTAATGATATATATATAGTAGGCTGTAATGATATATATATATAGTAGGCTGTACTGATATATATATAGTAGGCTGTACTGATATATATATATAGTAGGCTGTACTGATATATATATATAGTAGGCTGTACTGATATATATATATAGTAGGCTGTACTGATATATATATAGTAGGCTGTACTGATATATATATAGATATATAGTAGGCTGTACATATATATATATATATATAGTAGGCTGTACTGATATATATATATAGTAGGCTGTACTGATATATATATAGTAGCCTGTACAGATATATATATAGTAGGCTGTACTGATATATATATATAGTATACTGTACTGATATATATAGTAGGCTGTACTGATATATATATAGTATACTGTACTGATATATATATAGTAGGCTGTACTGATATATATAGTAGGCTGTACTGATATATATATAGTAGGCTGTACTGATATATATATATATATATATAGTAGGCTGTACTGATATATATAGTAGCCTGTACAGATATATATATATAGTAGGCTGTACTGATATATATATATATATAGTATACTGTACTGATATACTGTACTGTACTGATATATATATAGTAGGCTGTACTGATATATATATAGTATACTGTACTGATATATATATAGTAGGCTGTACTGATATATATAGTAGGCTGTGCTGATATATATATAGTAGGCTGTACTGATATATATATATAGTAGGCTGTACTGATATATATATAGTAGGCTGTACTGATATATATATAGTAGGCTGTACTGATATATATATATATATATAGTATACTGTACTGATATATATAGTAGGCTGTACTGATATATATATAGTATACTGTACTGATATATATATAGTAGGCTGTACTGATATATATAGTAGGCTGTACTGATATATATATAGTAGGCTGTACTGATATATATATATATAGTAGGCTGTACTGATATATATATAGTAGCCTGTACAGATATATATATAGTAGGCTGTACTGATATATATATATAGTATACTGTACTGATATATATAGTAGGCTGTACTGATATATATATAGTATACTGTACTGATATATATATAGTAGGCTGTACTGATATATATAGTAGGCTGTACTGATATATATATAGTAGGCTGTACTGATATATATATATATATATAGTAGGCTGTACTGATATATATAGTAGCCTGTACAGATATATATATAGTAGGCTGTACTGATATATATATATATATAGTATACTGTACTGATATATATAGTAGGCTGTACTGATATATATATAGTATACTGTACTGATATATATATAGTAGGCTGTACTGATATATATAGTAGGCTGTACTGATATATATATATAGTAGGCTGTACTGATATATATATATAGTAGGCTGTACTGATATATATATATAGTAGGCTGTACTGATATATATATAGTAGGCTGTACTGATATATATATATATATATATATATATATAGTAGGCTGTACTGATATATATAGTAGCCTGTACAGATATATATATAGTAGGCTGTACTGATATATATATATAGTATACTGTACTGATATATATAGTAGGCTGTACTTATATATAGTATACTGTACTGATATATATATATATATATATAGTATACTGTACTGATATATATATAGTAGGCTGTACTGATATATATAGTAGGCTGTACTGATATATATATAGTAGGCTGTACTGTACTGATATATATATATAGTAGGCTGTACTGATATATATATATATATATATATATAGTAGGCTGTACTGATATATATATAGTAGCCTGTACAGATATATATATAGTAGGCTGATATATATATGTATATATATATATAGTATACTGTACTGATATATATAGTAGGCTGTACTGATATAAATATAGTATACTGTACTGATATATATATAGTAGGCTGTACTGATATATATAGTAGGCTGTACTGATATATATATAGTAGGCTGTACTGATATATATATAGTAGGCTGTACTGATATATATATATAGTAGGCTGTACTGATATATATATAGTAGCCTGTACAGATATATATATAGTATACTGTACTGATATATATATAGTATACTGTACTGATATATATAGTATACTGTACTGATATATATAGTAGGCTGTACTGATATATATATAGTATACTGTACTGATATATATATAGTAGGCTGTACTGATATATATAGTAGGCTGTACTGATATATATATATAGTAGGCTGTACTGGCTAGTACTGATATATATATATAGTAGGCTGTACTGATATATATATAGTAGGCTGTACTGATATATATATATAGTAGGCTGTACTGATATATATATAGTAGCCTGTACAGATATATATATAGTAGGCTGTACTGATATATATATATATAGTATACTGTACTGATATATATATAGTAGGCTGTACTGATATATATATATAGTAGGCTGTACTGATATATATATAGTAGGCTGTACTGATATATATATATAGTAGGCTGTACTGATATATATATAGTAGGCTGTACTGATATATATATATAGTAGGCTGTACTGATATATATATATAGTAGGCTGTACTGATATATATATAGTAGGCTGTACTGATATATATATATATATATAGTAGGCTGTACTGATATATATATATATATATAGTAGGCTGTACTGATATATATATATAGTAGGCTGTACTGATATATATAGTAGCCTGTACATATATATATATATAGTAGGCTGTACTGATATATATATATAGTATACTGTACTGATATATATAGTAGGCTGTACTGATATATATATAGTATACTGTACTGATATATATATATAGTAGGCTGTACTGATATATATAGTAGGCTGTACTGATATATATATAGTAGGCTGTACTGATATATATATATATATATATATATATATATATATATATATATACTATATATATATATATATAGGCTGTACTGATATATATATAGTAGGCTGTACTGATATATATAGTAGGCTGTACAGATATATATATAGTAGGCTGTACTGATATATATATATATAGTATACTGTACTGATATATATAGTAGGCTGTACTGATATATATATAGTATACTGATATATATATATATAGTAGGCTGTACTGATATATATATAGTAGGCTGTACTGATATATATATAGTAGGCTGTGCTGATATATATATAGTATAGTAGGCTGTACTGATATATATATATAGTAGGCTGTACTGATATATATATATAGTAGGCTGTACTGATATATATATAGTAGGCTGTACTGATATATATATATAGGCTATATATATATAGTAGGCTGTACTGATATATATAGTAGCCTGTACAGATATATATATAGTAGGCTGTACTGATATATATATATATATAGTATACTGTACTGATATATATATAGTAGGCTGTACTGATATATATATAGTATACTGTACTGATATATATATAGTAGGCTGTACTGATATATATAGTATATATAGTAGGCTGTATGATATATATAGTAGGCTGTACTATATAGTAGGCTGTATATATATATAGTAGGCTGTACTGATATATATATATAGTAGGCTGTACTGATATATATATAGTATATATATAGTATATATATATAGTACAGATATATATATATAGTAGGCTGTACTGATATATATATATATACTGTATATATGTACTGATATATATAGTAGGCTGTACTGATATATATATAGTATACTGTACTGATATATATATATAGTAGGCTGTACTGATATATATATAGTAGGCTGTACTATATATATATATATATATAGTAGGCTGTACTGATATATATATATAGGCTGTACTATATATATATAGTAGGCTGTACTGATATATATAGTAGCCTGTACAGATATATATATAGTAGGCTGTACTGATATATATATATAGTATACTGTACTGATATATATATAGTAGGCTGTACTGATATATATATATATACTGTACTGATATATATATAGTAGGCTGTACTGTATATATATATATATATATATATATATAGTAGGCTGTACTAATATATATATAGTAGGCTGTACTGATATATATATATATATAGTAGGCTGTATATATATAGGCTGTACTGATATATATATAGTAGGCTGTACTGATATATATATATATATAGTAGGCTGTACTGATATATATATAGTAGCCTGTACAGATATATATATAGTATACTGTACTGATATATATATAGTATACTGTACTGATATATATATAGTAGGCTGTACTGATATATATATAGTATACCGTACTGATATATATATATAGTAGGCTGTACTGATATATATATATAGTAGGCTGTACTGATATATATATAGTAGGCTGTACTGATATATATATATATAGTAGGCTGTACTGATATATATATAGTATACTGTACTGATATATATATAGTAGTAGGCTGTACTGATATATATGTACTGATATATATAGTAGGCTGTACTGATATATATATAGTAGGCTATGATATATATATAGTAGCTGTACTGATATATACTGATATATATATAGTAGGCTGTACTGATATATGTATAGTAGGCTGTACTGATATATATATAGTAGGCTGATATATATACTGATATATATATAGTAGGCTGTACTGATATATATATATATATATATATAGTAGGCTGTACTGATATATATATATATAGTAGGCTGTACTGATATATATAGTAGGCTGTATATATAGTAGGCTGTACTGATATATATATATACTGTAGGATATATACTGTATATATATATATACTGATATATAGGCTGTACTGATATATATATATAGTAGGCTGTACTGATATATATATATAGTAGGCTGTACTGATATATATATAGTAGGCTGTACTGATATATATATAGTAGGCTGTACTGATATATATATTGTAGTGTACTGATATCTGTACTATATATATATAGTAGGCTGTACTGATATATATATATATATATAGGCTGTACTGATATATATATAGTAGGCTGTACTGATATATATAGTAGGCTGTACTGATATATATATATAGTAGGCTGTATATATATATATATATATAGTAGGCTGTACTGATATATATAGTAGGCTGTACTGATATATATATATATAGGCTGTACTGATATATATATATAGTAGGCTGTACTGATATATATAGTATATATATATATAGTAGGCTGTACTGATATATATATATATATAGTAGGCTGTACTGATATATATATATACTGATATATATATAGTAGGCTGTACTGATATATATATAGTAGGCTGTACTGATATACTGTAGGCTGTACTGATATATATAGTAGGCTGTACTGATATATATATAGTAGTACTGATATATATATAGTAGGCTGATATATATATATAGTAGGCTGTACTGATATATATATAGTAGGCTGTACTGATATATATATATATAGTAGGCTGTACTGATATATATATAGTAGGCTGTACTGATATATATATATAGTAGGCTGTACTGATATATATATAGTAGGCTGTACTGATATATATATAGTAGGCTGTACTGATATATATATAGTAGGCTGTACTGATATATATATAGTAGGCTGTACTGATATATATATAGTAGGCTGTACTGATATATATATAGTAGGCTGTACTGATATATATAGTAGGCTGTACTGTAGGCTGTACTGATATATATATATATATAGTAGGCTGTACTGATATATGTACTGTACTGATATATATATGTAGGCTGTACTGATATATATATATATAGTAGGCTGTACTGATATATATATAGTAGGCTGTACTGATATATATGTATATATATATAGTAGGCTGTACTGATATATATATAGTAGGCTGTACTGATATATATATAGTAGGCTGTACTGATATATATGTATATATATATATATAGTATACTATATATATATATAGTAGGCTGTACTGATATATATATATAGTAGGCTGTACTGATATATATATAGTAGGCTGTACTGTATATATATATATATATATAGTAGGCTGTACTGATATATATAGTAGGCTGTACTATATATAGTAGGCTGTACTGATATATATAGTAGGGTACTGTACTGATATATATTTAGTAGGCTGTACTGATATATATATATAGTATACTGTACTGATATATATAGTAGGCTGTACTGATATATATATATAGTAGGCTGTACTGATATATATATAGGCTGTATATAGTAGGCTGTACTGATATATATATAGTAGGCTGTACTATATATATAGTAGGCTGTACTGATATATATATAGTAGGCTGTATGATATATATAGTATACTGTACTGATATATATATAGTAGGCTGTACTGATATATATATGATACTGTACTATATATATATAGTAGCTGTACTGTATACTGTACTGATATATATATATAGTAGGCTGTACTGATATATATATATATATGATATATATATAGTAGGCTGTATATATATATAGTAGCTGCTGTACTGATATATATATAGTAGGCTGTACTGATATATATATAGTAGATATATATATAGCTGTACTGATATATATATGTATATATATATATATATAGTAGGCTGTACTGATATATATATAGTAGGCTGTACTGATATATATATACTGTATATATGTACTGATATATATATAGTAGGCTGTACTGTTGTATATAGTAGGCTGTACTGATATATATATAGTAGGCTGTACTGATATTTATATAGTAGGCTGTACTGATATATATATATAGTAGGCTGTACTGATATATATATATAGTAGGCTGTACTGATATATATATAGTAGGCTGTACTGTACTGATATATATATATAGTAGGCTGTACTGATATATATATAGTAGGCTGTACTGATATATATATAGTAGGCTGTACTGATATATATATATAGTATACTGTACTGATATATATGTATATATATATATATACTAGTAGGCTGTACTGATATATATAGTAGGCTGTACTGGCTGTAATATATATATATAGTAGATATATATAGTAGGCTGTAATGATATATATATATAGTAGGCTGTACTGATATATATATAGTAGGCTGTGATATATATATAGTAGGCTGTACTGTACTGTGATATATATATAGTAGGCTGTACTGATATATATATAGTATACTGTATATATATATATAGTAGGCTGTACTGATATATATATAGTAGGCTGTACTGATATATATATATATATATAGGCTGTACTGATATATATATATGTACTGATATATATATAGTAGGCTGTACTGTACTGATATATATATAGGCTGTACTGATATATATATATATATAGTAGGCTGTACTGTATATATATATATAGGCTGTGTAGGCTGTATGATATATATATAGTAGGCTGTACTGATATATATATAGTAGGCTGTACTGATATATATATAGTAGGCTGTACTGATATATATATATAGTAGGCTGTACTGATATATATATAGGCTGTACTGATATATATATAGGCTGTACTGATATATATATAGTAGGCTGTACTGATATATATATATATATATATATAGTAGGCTGTACTGCTGTACTGATATATATATAGTAGGCTGTACTGATATATATATATAGTAGGCTGTACTGATATATATATAGTAGGCTGTACTGATATATATATAGTAGGCTGTACTGATGTATATAGTAGGCTGTACTGATATATATATATATATAGTAGGCTGTACTGATATATATATATATAGTAGGCTGTACTGATATATATATAGTAGGCTGTACTGATATATATATATAGTAGGCTGTACTGATATATATATAGTAGGCTGTACTGATATATATATAGTAGGCTGTATGATATATATATAGTAGGCTGTACTGATATATATATATAGGCTGTACTGATATATATATATATAGTAGGCTGTACTGATATATATATAGTAGGCTGTACTGTATATATATATATAGTAGGCTGTATTGATATATATATAGTAGGCTGTACTGATATATATAGTAGGCTGTACTGATATATATATAGTAGGCTGTACTGATATATATATATATACTGATATATATATAGTAGCTGCTGATATATATATAGTAGGCTGTACTGATATATATATAGTAGGCTGTACTGATATATATATAGTAGGCTGTATATATAGTAGGCTGTACTGATATATATATAGTATACTGTAGGCTGTACTGATATATATATAGTAGGCTGTACTGATATATATATAGTACTGACTGATATATATAGTAGGCTGTACTGATATATATATAGTAGGCTGTACTGATATATATATAGTATACTGATATATATATATATAGTAGGCTGTACTGTACTGATATATATATATATATAGTAGGCTGTACTGATATATATATAGTAGGCTGTACTGATATATATATAGTAGGCTGTACTGATATATATATAGTAGGCTATATATATATATATATATATATATATATATAGTAGGCTGTACTGATATATATATATATATACTATAGTAGGCTGTACTGATATATATATAGTAGGCTGATATGATATATATATAGTACTGTACTGATATATATAGTAGGCTGTACTGATATATATATATAGTAGGCTGTACTGATATATATATAGTAGGCTGTACTGATATATATATATACTGTAGGCTGTACTGATATATATATATAGTACTGGCTGTACTGATATATATATAGTAGGCTGTACTGATATATATATAGTAGCTGCTGTACTGATATATATATAGTAGGCTGTACTGATATATATATATAGTAGGCTGTACTGATATATATATAGTAGGCTGTACTGATATATATATAGTAGGCTGCTGTACTGATATATATATAGTAGGCTGTACTGATATATATATAGTAGGCTGTACTGATATATATATATATATAGTAGGCTGTACTGATATATATATAGTAGGCTGTACTGATATATATATAGTAGGCTGTACTATAGTATATGATATATATATAGTAGGCTGTATATATATATATAGTAGGCTGTACTGATATATATATATAGGCTGTACTGATATATATATAGTAGGCTGTACTATATATATATAGTAGGCTGTACTGATATATATATAGTAGGCTGTACTGATATATATATATGTAGGCTGTACTGATATATATATATAGTAGGCTGTACTGATATATATATAGTAGGCTGTACTGATATATATATATATAGTAGGCTGTACTGATATATATATAGTAGGCTGTACTATATATATATATAGTAGGCTGTACTGATATATATATATAGTAGGCTGTACTGATATATATATAGTAGGCTGTACTGATATATATATATATAGTAGGCTGTACTGATATATATATATATACTGATATATATAGTAGGCTGTACTGATATATATATATAGTAGGCTGTACTGATATATATATATATATATATATATAGTAGCTGTACTGATATATATATGTAGGCTGTATATATATAGTAGGCTGTATATAGTAGGCTGTACTGATATATATATAGTAGGCTGTACTGATATATATAGTAGGCTGTACTGATATATATTTAGTAGGCTGTACTGATATATATATATATATATATATATAGTAGGCTGTACTGATATATATATAGTAGGCTGTACTGATATATATATAGTAGGCTGTACTGATATATATATATATAGTATACTGTACTGATATATATATATAGTAGGCTGTACTGATATATATGTATATATATATAGTAGGCTGTACTGATATATATATAGTAGGCTGTATATGATATATATATATATAGGCTGTACTGATATATATAGTAGGCTGTACTGATATATATATATAGTACTGTATATATATATATAGTAGGCTGTACTATATATAGTAGGCTGTATATATATATATATAGTAGGCTGTACTGATATATATATAGTAGGCTGTACTGATATATATATAGTAGGCTGTACTGATATATATGTATATATATATATATATAGTAGGCTGTACTGATATATATATAGTAGGCTGTACTGATATATATATAGTAGGCTGTACTGATATATATATACTAGTAGGCTGTACTGATATATATATAGTAGGCTGTACTGTACTGTATATAGTAGGCTGTACTGATATATATATAGTAGGCTGTACTGATATATATATATATTTATATAGTAGGCTGTACTGATATATATATATATAGTAGGCTGTACTGATATATATATATATATATATATAGTAGGCTGTACTGATATATATATAGTAGGCTGTACTGATATATATATAGTAGGCTGTACTGATATATATATAGTAGGCTGTACAGATATATATATAGTATACTGTACTGATATATATATATATATAGTAGGCTGTACTATATATATAGTATGATATATATATAGTAGGCTGTATATAGTAGGCTGTATATATATATATAGTAGGCTGTACTGATATATATATAGTAGGCTGTACTGATTGTATATAGTAGGCTGTACTGATATATATATATATAGTAGGCTGTACTGATATATATATAGTAGGCTGTACTGATATATATATATATATATAGTAGGCTGTACTGATATATATATATATAGTAGGCTGTACTGATATATATATAGTAGGCTGTATATATATATATATATAGTATGATATATATATAGTAGGCTGTACTGATATATATATAGTAGGCTGTACTGATATATATATAGTAGGCTGTACTGATATATATATAGTAGGCTGTACTGATATATATATAGTAGGCTGTACTGTTGTATATAGTAGGCTGTACTGATATATATATAGTAGGCTGTACTGATATATATATAGTACTGTATATATATATATAGTAGGCTGTACTGATATATATATATAGTAGGCTGTACTGATATATATATATAGTAGGCTGTACTGATATATATATAGTAGGCTGTACTGATATATATATATATAGTAGGCTGTACTGATATATATATATATACTGTAGGCTAGTAGGCTGTACTGATATATATATATAGTAGGCTGTACTGATATATATATAGTAGGCTGTACTGATATATATATAGTAGGCTGTACTGTATATAGTAGGCTGTACTGATATATATATAGTAGGCTGTACTGATATATATATATAGTAGGCTGTACTGATATATATATAGTAGGCTGTACTGATGTATATAGTAGGCTGTACTGATATATATATATAGTAGGCTGTACTGATATATATATATATAGTAGGCTGTACTGATATATATATAGTAGGCTGTACTGATATATATATAGTAGGCTGTACTGATATATATATATATATAGGCTGTATGATATATATAGTAGGCTGTACTGATATATATATATATATATATAGTAGGCTGTACTGATATATATATATAGTAGGCTGTACTGATATATATATAGTAGGCTGTACTGATATATATATAGTAGGCTGTACTGATATATATAGTAGGCTGTACTGATATATTATATATAGTAGGCTGTACTGATATATATATATATAGGCTGTACTATATATATAGTAGGCTGTACTGATATATATATAGTAGGCTGTACTGATATATATATAGTAGGCTGTACTGATATATATATATATAGTAGGCTGTACTGATATATATATAGTAGGCTGTACTGATATATATATAGTAGGCTGTACTGTTGTATATAGTAGGCTGTACTGATATATATATATAGTAGGCTGTACTGATATATATATAGTAGGCTGTACTGATATATATATAGTAGGCTGTACTGATATATATAGTAGGCTGTACTGATATATATATATATATAGTAGGCTGTACTGATATATATATACTATACTGTACTGATATATATATAGTAGGCTGTACTGTTGTATATAGTAGGCTGTACTGATATATATATAGGCTGTACTGATATATATATATATAGTAGGCTGTACTGATATATATATAGTAGGCTGTACTGATATATATATAGTAGGCTGTACTGATATATATATATATATAGGCTGTACTGATATGATATATATATAGTAGGCTGTACTGATATATATATAGTAGGCTGTACTGATATATATATAGTAGGCTGTACTGATATATATATATAGTAGGCTGTACTGTTGTATATAGTAGGCTGTACTGATATATATATAGTAGGCTGTACTGATATATATATAGTAGGCTGTACTGATGTATATAGTAGGCTGTACTGATATATATATATATATAGTAGGCTGTACTGTTATATATAGTAGGCTGTACTGATGTATATAGTAGGCTGTACTGATATATATATATAGTAGGCTGTACTGATATATATATAGTAGTCTGTACTAATGTATATAGTAGGCTTTACTGATATATATATAGTAGGCTGTACTGATATATATATATATATAGTAGGCTGTACTGATGTATATAGTAGGCAGTGTCTAATGTATCTTGTCTGTATGAGGGAGTCACGAGCTCAGTGTGTAGGAGGGAGCCACGAGCTCAGTGTGTAGGAGGGAGCCACGAGCTCAGTGTGTAGGAGGGAGCCACGAGCTCAGTGTGTAGGAGGGATGCCACAGGCTCAGTGTGTAGGAGGGAGCCACGGGCTCAGTGTGTAGGAGGGATGCCACAGGCTCAGTGTGTATTAGGGAGCCACGAGCTCAGTGTGCAGGAGGGAGCCACGAGCTCAGTGTGTAGGAGGGATGCCACAGGCTCAGTGTGTAGGAGGGAGCCACGGGCTCAGTGTGTAGGAGGGATGCCACAGGCTCAGTGTGTATTAGGGAGCCACGAGCTCAGTGTGTAGGAGGGAGCCACAGGCTCAGTGTGTAGGAGGGAGCCACAGGCTCAGTGTGTAGGAGGGAGCCACGGGCTCAGTGTGTAGGAGGGAGCCACGAGCTCAGTGTGTATGAGGGAGCCACGGGCTCAGTGTGTAGGAGGGAGCCACGAGCTCAGTGTGTATGAGGGAGCCACGAGCTCAGTGTGTAGGAGGGAGCCACGAGCTCAGTGTGTAGGAGGGAGCCACAGGCTCAGTGTGTGTGCGGGAGCCACGAGCTCAGTGTGTAGGAGGGAGCCACGAGCTCAGTGTGTAGGAGGGAGCCACAGGCTCATTGTGTATGAGGGAGCCACAGGCTCAGTGTGTATGAGGGAGCCACGAGACCTGACTGCCCTTGACCAGCACAAAAACATCCTGTGGCTGACTGCAATAGCATCAAATAGTCCCCGCGATATGCAACTGTTCAGGGAAGTCAGGAACCAAACACAACCAGTCAGTCAGGAAAGCTAAGGCCAGCTTTTTCAAGCAGAAATTCGCATCCTGTAACTCCAAAAAGTTTTGGGACACTGTAAAGTCCATGGAGAACAAAAGCACCTCCTCCCAGCTGCCCACTGCACTGAGGCTAGGTAACACGGTCACCACCGATAAATCCATGATCATTTCAATAAGCATTTCTCAACGGCTCTTGCCTTCCTCATGGCTCCTCCTCCTCGGTCAACAGCTCCGCTGCTCTTCAAAGGGGGTGACACCCTAGACCCAAACTGTTACAGACCAATATCTGACCTACCCTGCCTTTATAAAGGTCTTCAAAGGGGGAGATACTATAGACCCAGATCTCTTTCGTATTGTCTGAGATCCCTAAAGATTGGAAAGCTTTAGCAGTCATCCCCCTCTTCAAAGGGGGAGACACCCTAGACCCAGATCTCTTTCGTATTGTCTGAGATCCCTAAAGATTGGAAAGCTTTATCAGTCATCCCCCTCTTCAAAGGGGGAGACACTGTAGACCCAGATCTCTTTCGTACTGTCTGAGATCCCTAAAGATTGGAAAGCTTTAGCAGTCATCCGCCTCTTCAAAGGGGGAGACACTGTAGACCCAGATCTCTTTCGTATTGTCTGAGATCCCTAAAGATTGGAAAGCTTTAGCAGTCATCCCCCTCTTCAAAGGGGGAGACACCCTAGACCCAGATCTCTTTCGTATTGTCTGAGATCCCTAAAGATTGGAAAGCTTTAGCAGTCATCCCCCTCTTCAAAGGGGGAGACACTGTAGACCCAAACTGTCACAGACCTATATCCATCCTGCCCTGCCTTTCTAAGGTCTTCGAAAGCCAAGTCAACAAACAGATTACTGACCATCTCGAATCCCACCGTACCTTCTCCGCTGTGCAATCTGGTTTCCGAGCCGGTCACGGGTGCACCTCAGCCACGCTCAAGGTACTAAACGATATCATAACCGTCATCGATAAAAGACAGTACTGTGCAGCCGTCTTCATCGACCTGGCCAAGGCTTTCGACTCGTCAATCATCATATTCTTATCGGCAGACTCAATAGCCTTGGTTTTTCTAATGACTGCCTCGCCTGGTTCACCAACTACTTTGCAGACAGAGTTCAGTGTGTCAAATATGAGGTCATGTTGTCTGGACCTCTGGCAGTCTCTATGGGGGTACCACAGGGTTCAATTCTCGGGCCGACTCTTCTCTGTAAATATCAATGATGTCGCCCTTGCTGCGGACGATTCCCTGATCTACCTCTATGCAGACGGCACCATTCTGTATACATCTGGCCCTTCCTTGTACACTGTGCTAACTAATCTCCAAACAAGCTTCAATGCCATACAACACTCCTTCCGTGTCCTCCAACTGCTCTTAAACACTGGTAAAACCAAATGCATGCTTTTCAACCGTTCGCTGCCCACACCCACCAGCCCGACTAGCTGGTGATCCCTGGACGATTCCGACCTAGAATATGTGGACAACTATAAATACCTAGGTGTCTGGCTAGACTGTAAACTCTCCTTCCAGACTCATATTAAACATCTCCAATCAAAAATAAAATCTAGAATCTGACTATCCTACCGATCCTCGACTTTGGCAATGTCATCTACAAAATAGCTTCCAACACTCTACTCAAACTGGATGCAGTTTATCACAGTGCCATCCGTTTTGTCACTAAAGCACCACTACCCACCACTGCGACTTGTATGCTCTAGTCGGCTGGCCCTCGCTACATATTCGTCGCCAGACCCACTGGCTCCAGGTCATCTACAAGGCCATGCTAGGTAAAGCTCCGCCTTATCTCAGTTCACTGGTCACGATGGCAACACCCATCCGTAGCACGCACTCCAGCAGGTGTATCTCATTGATCATCCCTAAAGCCAACACCTCATTTGGCCGCCTTTCCTTCCAGTTCTCTGCTGCCAGTGACTGGAACGAATTGCAAAAATCGCTGAAGTTGGAGACTTTTATTTCCCTCACCAACTTTTAACATCAACTATCTGAGCAGCTAACCAATTGCTGCAGTTGTACATAGTCCATCTGTAAATAGCACACCCAATCTATCTACCTCATCCCCATACTGTTTTTATTTTATTTACTTTTCTGCTCTTTTGCACACCAGTATCTCTACTTGCACCTCATCATCTGCTCATGTATCACCCCAGTGTTAATCTGCTAAATTGTAACTATTCTCTCCTATGGCCTATTTATTGCCTTACCTCCTCATGCCTTTATTTTTTCTACTGTGTCATTGACTTGTTTATTGTGTTTTTGGCTTGTTTATTGTTTATTCCATGTTTAACTCTGTGCTGTTGTCTGTGTCACAGTGCTTTGCTTTATCTTGGCCAGGTCGCAGTTGCAAATGAGAACTTGTTCTCAACTGGCCTTCGTGGTTAAATAAAGGTGAAATAAAAAATAAATAAATAAAAAATTGTTTTTGTCCCGACTACAAATAATTATTTCTGGGGCAAATCACTTAGTACCCCTCTTTATATTTTCAAGCATGGTGGTGACTACATCATGTTA
>NC_060196.1:61431748-61436748 GCF_021184085.1 Oncorhynchus gorbuscha
GTATTAGGGAGAAGAGAGGGGGTGCTGTATTAGGGGGAAGAGAGGGGTGCTGTATTAGGGGGAAGAGAGGGGTGCAGTATTAGGGGGAAGAGAGGGGGTGCAGTATTAGGGTGAAGAGAGGGGGTGCTGTATTAGGGGGAAGAGAGGGGGTGCTGTATTAGGGGGAAGAGAGGGGTGCAGTATTAGGGTGAAGAGAGGGGTGCTGTATTAGGGGAAGAGAGGGGTTGCTGTATTAGGGGAAGATAGGGGGCAGTATTAGGGGGAAGAGAGGGGGTGCAGTATTAGGGTGAAGAGAGGGGTGCTGTATTAGGGGGAAGAGAGGGGTGCTGTATTAGGGGGAAGAGAGGGGGTGCTGTATTAGGGGGAAGAGAGGGGTGCTGTATTGGGGGAAGAGAGGGGGTGCTGTATTAGGGGGAAGAGAGGGGTGCTGTATTAGGGGAAGTATTAGGGGGAAGAGAGGGGTGCAGTATTGGGGGAAGAGAGGGGGTGCAGTATTAGGGGAAGAGATGGGGTGCTGTATTAGGGGAAGAGAGGGGTGCTGTATTAGGGGGAAGAGAGGGGTGCTGTATTAGGGGAAGTATTAGGGGGAAGAGAGGGGTGCTGTATTAGGGGAAGAGAGGGGGTGCAGTATTAGGGGGAAGAGAGGGGTGCAGTATTAGGGGAAGAGATGGGGTGCTGTATTAGGGGGAAGAAAGGGGTGCTGTATTAGGGGAAGAGAGGGGTGCTGTATTATGGTGCTGTATTAGGGGGAAGAGAGGGGGTGCAGTATTAGGGGGAAGAGAGGGGTGCAGTATTAGGGGGAAGAGGGGGGTGCAGTTTTAGGGGGAAGAGAGGGGGTGCAGTATTAGGGGGAAGAGAGGGGTGCAGTATTAGGGGAAGATAGGGGTGCTGTATTAGGGTGAAGAGAGGGGTGCTGTATTAGGGGGAAGAGAGGGGGTGCAGTATTAGGGTGAAGAGAGGGGGTGCTGTATTAGGGGGAAGAGAGGGGCGCACTATTAGGGGGAAGAGAGGGGGTGCAGTATTAGGGGGAAGAGAGGGGGTGCAGTTTTAGGGGAAGTGAGCGGGTGCAGTATTAGGGGGAAGAGAGGGGGCGCTATTAGGGGGAAGAGAGGGGTGCACTATTAGGGGGAATTAGAGGGGGTGCTGTATTAGGGGGACGAGAGGGGGGTGCTGCATTAGGGGGAAGAGAGGGGGGTACTGTATTAGGGGGAAGAGTGGGGTGTGCTGTAGAAGCTGTATAAAGATCTACAGGCCCCACCTTCTGGACGGTTGAGCTAACGTAGGCAAGTATAGATTAGCATGAGGTTGTGAGTAACAAGAAAATCTCCCAGGACATAGACATGTCTGATATGGGCAGAAAGCTTAAATTCTTGTTAATCTAACTGCACTGTCTAATTTACAGTAGCTATTACAGTGAAATAATACCATGCTATTGTTGGAGGAGAGTGCACAGTTTTGTACTTGAAAATGTATATATTGGCACATTTGGGCAGTCTTGATACAACATTTTGAACAGAAATGCAATGGTTCATTGGATCAGCCTAAAAAGTTGCTGCCATCTAGTGGCCAATATCTAGGTCAGATAATGGTCTTTCTCTCTTCATCATCAAAGATGATGGAACAAACAAAAAATTACATAACATAATAAAAATAACTTTATAATAAAAAATATAAAAAATTATTAATCATAAAAATAACACCTTTTTTTAATTATTATTTTACCAGATCGAATGTGTTATATTCTCCGACATTCATTTCATATTTTCAACAACTTCAAAGTGTTTCCTTTCAAATGGTATCAATAATATGCATATCCTTGCTTCAGGTCCTGAGCTACAGGCAGTAAGATTTGGGTATGTCATTTTAGAAAAAATTTGACAAAAAGGTCCGATCCTTATTAATGGGATTTAGATGTGGTGCTCCGGTACCGCTTGCCGTGTGGTAGCAGAGAGAACAGTCTATGACTAGGGTGGCTGGGATCTGACAATTGTTTAGGGCCTTCCTCTGACACCGCCTGGTATAGAGGTCCTGGATGGCAGGCAGCTTGGCCCCAGTGATGTGCTGAACGTTACGCACTACCCTCTGTAGCGCCTCGCGGTGATGCAACCAGTCGGAATGCTCTCGATGGTGCAGCTGTAAAACCTTTTGAGGACCTGAGGACCCATGACAAATCTTTTCTGAGGGGGTCTCCTGAGGGGGAAAAGGTTTTGTTGTGCCCTCTTCACGACTGTGATAGTTCGTTGGTGATGTGGACACCAAGGAACTTGAAGCTCTCAACCTGCTCCACAGCCCAGTCGATGAGAATGGGGGCCCTCCTTTTTCTGTAGTCCTCGATCATCTCCTTTGTCTTGATCACGTTGAGGGAGAGGTTGTTTTCCTGGCACCACACTGCCAGGTCTTTGTCTCATCGTTGTCGGTGATCAGGCCTACCACTGTTGTGCAAACTTAATGATGGTGTTGGAGTCGTGCCTGGCCACGCAGTCATGGGTGAACAGGGAGTACAGTAGGGGACTGAGCACGTACAACTGAGGGGCCCCAGTGTTGAGGATCAGCGTGGCGGATGTGTTGTGATGTATTCTATTCTATTCTGTTCTATTCTGTTCTATTCTGTTCTGTTCTGTTCTATTCTGTTCTATTCTGTTCTGTTCTGTTCTATTCTGTTCTGTTCTCTTCTATTCTCTTCTGTTCTATTCTGTTCTATTCTATTCTGTTCTATTCTGTTCTCTTCTATTCTCTTCTGTTCTATTCTGTTCTATTCTATTCTGTTCTGTTCTGTTCTATTCTATTCTATTCTATTCTATTCTGTTCTATTCTATTCTATTCTATTCTGTTCTATTCTGTTCTGTTCTATTCTATTCTGTTCTGTTCTGATCTATTCTGTTCAATTATGTTCTATTCTAGTCTATTCTGTTCTGTTGTATTCTATTCTATTCTAGTCTATTCTGTTCAATTATGTTCTATTCTAGTCTATTCTGTTCTGTTGTATTCTATTCTATTCTAGTCTATTCTGTTCAATTATGTTCTTTTCTAGTCTATTCTGTTCTGTTGTATTCTATTCTATTCTAGTCTATTCTGTTCTGTTGTATTCTATTCTAGTCTATTCTGTTCTGTTGTATTCTATTATTCTATTCTAGTCTATTCTGTTCAATTATGTTCTTTTCTAGTCTATTCTGTTCTGTTGTATTCTATTCTATTCTGTTCTATTCTATTCTGTTCTGTTCTATTCTGTTCTGTTCTGTTCTATTCTATTCTATTCTATTCTATTCTATTCTGTTGTATTCTAATATATTATATTCATGAAGCTAGTTGAGAGAATGTCAAGGGTGTGCAAAGCTGTCATCAAGGCAAAGGGTGGCTATTTGAAGAATCTCAAATATAAAACACTTTTTTGGTTACTACATGATTCCATATGTGTTATTTCATAGTTTTGATGTCTTCACTATTACTCTAAGATGTGGAAACTAGTAAAAATAAAGAAAAAAAAACCTTGAATGAATAGGTGCTCTAAAATTTTGGACCGGTCGTATATACAGTTTATCCTCTGTTGTGTAGATCCCACTGTGTGTTTTAATGATCGATAAAAACATTGGATTAAAGTAGATGAACTTTGGGGTCACCCCTCACTTCAAAAACATTAACATGAAATGTTTTGGTGTTTAACGTCCTGAAGGGTGTGGCTCCATGCGTTGTTTGGGATTGGTTTTCCACCCACCCAGTATTCCTCTTCCCTCTCTCTCCTCCTCCCTCTCTCTCCTCCTCCCTCTCTTCCCTCTCTCCTCCTCCCTCTCTCTCCTCCTCCCTCTCTTTCCTCCTCCCTCTCTTCCCTCTCTTCCCTCTCTCTCCTCCTCCCTCTCTTCCCTCTCTCTCCTCCTCCCTCTCTTCCCTCTCTCTCCTCCTCCCTCTCTTCCCTCTCTTCCCTCTCCCTCCTCCTCCCTCCCTCTCCCTCTCTTCCCTCTCTTCCCTCTCCCTCCTCCTCCTCCCCTCTCTCCTCCTCCCTCTCTCTCCTCCTCCCTCTCTTTCCTCCTCCCTCTCTTCCCTCTCTTCCCTCTCTCTCCTCCTCCCTCTCTTCCCTCTCTCTCCTCCTCCCTCTCTTCCCTCTCTCTCCTCCTCCCTCTCTTCCCTCTCTTCCCTCTCCCTCCTCCTCCCTCCCTCTCCCTCTCTTCCCTCTCCCTCCTCCTCCTCCCCTCTCTCTCTCCTCCTCCTCTCTCTCTTTTCTCCTCATTCTCCCTCCTTCTTTCCCTCTTTCTCTCTTTTCTCCTCCTTCTCCTTCTCTCTCTCTCTCTCTCTCTCTCTCTCTCTCTCTCTCTCTCTCTCTCTCTCTCTCTCTCTCTCTCTCTCTCTCTCTCTCTCCTCTCCCTCTCTCCTCTCTCTCTCTCTCTCTCTCTCTCTCTCTCTCTCTCTCTCTCTCTCTCTCTCTCTCTCTCTCTCTCTCTCTCTCTCTCTCTTTTCACCTCCCTCACCCTATTTCTCTCTTTCTCTTGTTCTCTCTCTCCTCCCTCTCTCCAGGAACTAACATGCTGGTTCCATCCTCTCCACGGGGGTCATTACACAGGACAATGATATCACAATCAGGATGTACGTATGATGTGAACTCTGATCTCTCTCAACTTAACTTTATTAAAACAAAAAGGGTGTGGACGATGGACACAGGAAACGACTAATAACATTATAAGTGCCACTATCTCTATTTGGATCCCAAATTCACCCTGCAAATGACCCCATCACAACATTTAGAACATTTTTTAAAAACTTTCTCAACACGTACTGTACATTATTAGAGGCTCTAAAACTGTTATTAAGTATTGTACATTTAGCCTGGTATGGATGGTGTTCCCCTGAACCTAACACACACACACACCATGACACACTCTCAACAGCAGATGCTCTCAGGGCTGTAAACAGCAGAGACTGGAGAATAGGTGTATAGGTGTAAATGGTAGTAGAACTCCAGGGGAATACGGGGTCATTTGGAACACAGAGTGAAGGTGTGGTTGGATTAC
>NC_060196.1:61441748-61499248 GCF_021184085.1 Oncorhynchus gorbuscha
ATATTGTACAAAAACTGTACAATCCATTTGTGCTGAGTTCTTAAAGACTTACCAAGAAAGACTTAAAGATATAATCGCTTCCAAAGATGATTCTAACATTTACTGACTCAGGGGTATACAATAAGTATAATATAAGAATAATTATGTAAATTAAATATTTCTGTCTATAACATGTTTTCACTTTGTCATTATGGGGTATTGTGTGTAAATGAGTGATTAAAAAAATACATATATTGAATCTCTTTTGAAATCAGGCTGAAAAACACATCAAAATATGGAATATGTCATGTGGTATGAATACTTTCTGAAGGAACTGTACCAGGTCCCACTGACCTGGGGAGGATCCCTGTAGAAGTGACCTCAGACTGAAACCATTTAAGACAGTAGAAGAAAAGGGAAGAAATGTAATATGTAATGGTCCCTGTCTGGCTCACTTGATAGATCAAGGCATTAGTAATTCCAGGGTCAAAGGGTTTGATTAAAAGCATCTGTTACACGGAATATGTTATGTTATGTAAAAAAAAAACACACACAAAAAAAGATGAATATGAAGTCATGGAAGACAGAGGCAGATATAATCTTCGATCTGTACCTAAGAGTCAGGAAGTGGGTGAAGTAGCCCTATGCCAAATTATTTTCATTGGGAGATGTTGACTCATCTCACGTAAAAAAACATCGCTTCATTCCCCCTTTACTCTATCTCTCCAATCTCTCTTTCGTCGGAGCGAGAGAGAATAGAGAGTTTATGATAGAGATACTGAGAGGAGAGACACAGATTTATAGAGATAGTTGAGAATTACATGATGAAACAGAATACACGAGTTTGAGCAACATATGAATTGACTCTTGGTTATGTCCCGTAGAACAAGATATTAAACATTAAAGTTTTTTTTTATTTAAGATAAATGCTATATCCACCTCCTCGACAGACTGTAGGACGCTCAGGTCGAGATCCAATCAGATCAGAGCGTCAGTCAGCGAGAGCAGACACCCGCATAGCGGATGTTTTGGCTTGTCGGAGGTGGAAGTGCTTTGGAGCCAAATCGATGAGCAGCTGCTCTTGGGGTCATTGGCACAAAGTCACAGATCAAATCACATTGTATGGGTCACATGTGTCTAATACAACAGGTGTAGTAGACCTCACAGTGAAATGCTGAATTCAACAGGTGTAGTAGACCTCACAGTGAAATGCTGAATACAACAGGTGTAGTAGACCTTACAGTGAAATGCTGAATACAACAGGTGTAGTAGACCTCACAGTGAAATGCTGAATACAGCAGGTGTAGTAGACCTTACAGTGAAATGCTGAATACAACAGGTGTAGTAGACCTTACAGTGAAACGCTGAATACAACAGGTGTAGTAGACCTTACAGTGAAATGCTGAATACAGCAGGTGTAGTAGACCTCACAGTGAAATGCTGAATACAACAGGTGTAGTAGACCTCACAGTGAAATGCTGAATACAACAGGTGTAGTAGACCTCACAGTGAAATGCTGAATACAACAGGTGTAGTAGACCTCACAGTGAAATGCTGAATACAGCAGGTGTAGTAGACCTTACAGTGAAATGCTGAATACAACAGGTGTAGTAGACCTTACAGTGAAATGCTGAATACAACAGGTGTAGTAGACCTTACAGTGAAATCCTGAATACAACAGGTGTAGTAGACCTTACAGTGAAATGCTGAATACAACAGGTGTAGTAGACCTCACAGTGAAATGCTGAATACAACAGGTGTAGTAGACCTTACAGTGAAATGCTGAATACAACAGGTGTAGTAGACCTTACAGTGAAATGCTGAATACAACAGGTGTAGTAGACCTCACAGTGAAATGCTGAATACAACAGGTGTAGTAGACCTTACAGTGAAATGCTGAATACAACAGGTGTAGTAGACCTTACAGTGAAATGCTGAATACAACAGGTGTAGTAGACCTCACAGTGAAATGCTGAATACAACAGGTGTAGTAGACCTTACAGTGAAATCCTGAATACAACAGGTGTAGTAGACCTTACAGTGAAATGCTGAATACAACAGGTGTAGTAGACCTTACAGTGAAATGCTGAATACAACAGGTGTAGTAGACCTTACAGTGAAATGCTGAATACAACAGGTGTAGTAGACCTCACAGTGAAATGCTGAATACAACAGGTGTAGTAGACCTTACAGTGAAATGCTGAATACAACAGGTGTAGTAGACCTTACAGTGAAATGTTGAATACAACAGATGTAGTAGACCTTACAGTGAAATGCTTACTTACAAGCAGCTAACCAATAATGCAGTTTATATATATATACGACTAAGAAATAAAAGTAACAAGTATTTAAAGAGCAGCAGTAAAATAACAATAGCGAGGATATATACAGGGGGTACCAGTACAGAGTCAATGTGCGGGGGCACTGGTTAGTCGAGGTAATTGAGGTTATATGTACATGTAGGTAGAGTTATTAAAGTGACTATGCAATAGATAATAACAGAGAGTAGAAGCAGTGTATAAGAGGGGACGGGGACGGGGGGGTTAATGCCATTTGACTAGATGTTCAGCAGTCTTATGGCTTTAGGAGTAGAAGCTGTTAAGGAGCCTTTTGGACCTAGACTTAGAGCTCCGGTACCGCTTGCCGTGTGGTAGCAGACAGAAGAGTCTATGACTGGGGTGGCTGGAGTCTTTGACAATTTTTAGGGCCTTCCTCTGACACCACCTGGTATAGAGGTCGAGGATGGCAGGAAGCTTGGCCCCAGTGATGTACTGGGCCGTACGCACTACCCTCTGTAGTGCCTTGCTGTCGGAGGCCGAACAGTTGCCATACCAGGCAGTGATGCAACCAGTCAGAATGCTCTCAATGGTGCAGCTGTAGAACCTTTTGAGGATCTGAGGACCCATGCCAAATCTTTTCAGTCCCCTGAGGGGGAATAGGTTTTTGTCTTGATCACTTTGAGGGAGAGGTTGTTGTCCTGGCACCACACGGCCAAGTTTCTGACCTCCTCTTCCCTATGGGCTTTAGCTAAGTGTGCTAACACAGTCTTGTGACATTCAGGAGACCCGGTTAGCATCCAGTCAGTCACAAGAGCAAGATGAATTAGGTAGTGGAAAAGCTATCCTTAGAAGGGCTATGAAAGGGCTATTCACATTTCCTTCTAAAGTATCCATAGATAGGAACAGAAGGCACGATGATGTTCCAGAGTCATAGATTTCAGGAATGAGGCCATAACAGCTTGTAGCCCAAATGGTTAAAACGCTAGAAGAAAATAAATTCAACGTGCCAACATTGGCTTCAGAAACGACCAGAACCCTGTTTATTGTAGAGAACATCTGTTCTCTTCTACAATTCCTGGCTGGAAAAGTACCAGGATGTTGAATCTGAATTTAGAGAACCGAATTTGAAAACTGCATCTGAGAAATTGAAAATATGAAACATTGATAAACTTGAAATGATGGTTTGTAAACTGGATACATACAATGAATGCAATATCTACCATATTTATATTGAATTTGACATTTCAGTTACATTGAAATTAACTTTAAAAACTGAATGAAACATTAATTAAATTTCCAGTCATGTTAATCATGTTAATTTTCTGAATTCAATTGTTTAATTTGTGCATGCCAAATTTGACAATATTAAATTTAAATTCAATATCTAACTACAAATTCAAAAATATTTAATTCAAATAGTTTCTGTATTTGAAATCACTCCTTACGCCCCCACTTGTGTTAGGAGTTAAGAGCAAAAAAAAAGTAGCCTATATGGAAATAATTACGCTCAAATTGGAAAAATCATTAAAGGACACAATGCGCATTTCTGTCATCCTAATGGAGGTGTAGATTACATCTCACATTCCAAGGCTACTTGGGATTTCTCTTAATGCCACTCGGTGCAGCCAATGGCACGGTCCGCTTTAGGTAATAATGCCGGGAGACGCTTGTGGACTTCACATCTCTAACACCGTTATGGGAAAATCCGGCTAAAGTGGATCTGATTGGATCAGGGCCCTCAGTATAACATCATCGTTATGGAGGATAATATATGCTTATACGTGTTTAAAGAATGGATTCCTCTGAACCACCGTTTAGAGAAAGAGACAGACACAGAGTCTGGCCAAGCAGAAACCATGACTATGACAGACTGAGGACTTTGTACCTAACTGATATAATGACTGTAAAATGTCCAGTTGTATATGTTTCCACACCACCCACGGAGTTACAGATAGACCAAGAGGACTTTTATTAAGAGTTTAGCGCCACCTTGTGGTGACTTTAATGCAAACGCGTAGTCTTCTGTAGCTCAGTTGGTAGAGAATGGGTGCTTGCAACGCCAGGATATTGGGTTCGGTTCCTGCGACCCCCCCCCCTCCCCATAAGTAAGATTAATGCATGAATGTAAGTCACTTTGGAGAAAAGTGTTTGCTATAATTATGTTAACATCAGATCCGCCAATTAATTATCAATTTAGATATAAATTCCATTACTTTACAACAAAGAACACGTGAATGATTCTCTTCCTCAAGACAGACAGACTGCACCTATGTTCCATCATGTATATCCCCAGGGATTTGGGGGGAAAACCAACCTCCTTCTCTGATATCTTGTGTGAGGCAAGCGAAGAGCACAGGGCTATATAAAGATGGCTCGATAATGAACAGGCATTGGAGGAATCTACGGCCCGCTCACCACACACACACACACACACACACACACACACACACACACACACACACACGCACGCACGCACGCACGCACGCACGCACGCACGCACGCACGCACGCACGCACGCACGCACGCACGCACGCACGCACGCACACACACACACACACACACACACACACACACACACACACACACACACACACACACACACACACACACACACACACACACACACTTCCTCCTATTAAGTCATCCCCGCCTTCTCTCTTCTCCAATTGGATATTGCCACTATGGCCCCTCCCCATAAGAACTTTATCAAACAACTGTCAAAACGTTCTAATTTGCATTCTCATGGAATGTAACTGTCATGGAATATTGGTTCCAACATGGTGCCAATTAAATGAAGGGAAAAACAATGATCTATTGTTAAACTGTAGTCTGTGTGTCCTCTGGGCCCTGGTCAAATGTAAATGCACTACTTAGGGAATTGGGTGCCATTGGGGAACCAACTTATATCTATGACAGAGCCAGACCACTCTGTCTCCTCTTTCTCCCTACAGACAAGTGTTTATTAATACATGTAAACCGAATCATAGTCGCCAGGGCAACGCATAGCAGCCCACTGACTGGTGGAGAGGAGGCAGAGTCAATCCTCTCTCTCTCTATCTCTTTCTTTCACCCTGTCTCTTTCTCTCTCTCTCTCTCTCTCTTTCTCTCTCTCTCTCTTTCATCTCTCCTTCCTTTCTCTCTTATCCTCCCCTCACTCTCTCTTCTCCAGACCCACTGTCTCAGTTTCATCTTGTGGATATACTGTCTAAGGACGGAGGAGAGGAGAAAAGGATTGGAGAGAAAGTATCTGCTGAATGGTAAGTTTATCAAACACATCTAATAACATCAACTTCAACAAGTCTGTGCGTTTTTTTGAGATTGTGGTCAAACAGCTACTTAAAGTGTGTTTCTGAATCGGTTTTCAGAGTGTTTATCTGTAAAGCAGAGACACAGTTATTTATGTCCTGATAAAGTAGTTGTTTATTCAATGCAGGTTTGTACCTCTCTGAATCTGAATGATCTGCTGTAGGGCAGTTCGTGGGCAGTCAACTGTAAGGCAGTTTGTGGGCAGTTTGTGGACAGTCAACTGTAAGGCAGTTTGTGGGCAGTCAACTGTAGGGCAGTTTGTGGGCAGTCAACTTTAAGGCAGTTTGTGGGCAGTTTGTGGGCAGTCAACTGTAGGGCAGTTTGTGGGCAGTCAACTGTAGGGCAGTTTGTGGGCAGTCAACTGTAAGGCAGTTTGTGGGCAGTTTGTGGACAGTCAACTGTAAGGCAGTTTGTGGGCAGTTTGTGGACAGTCAACTGTAGGGCAGTTTGTGGGCAGTCAACTGTAAGGCAGTTTGTGGGCAGTTTGTGGGCAGTCAACTGTAAGGCAGTTTGTGGGCAGTTTGTGGGCAGTCAACTGTAGGGCAGTTTGTGGGCAGTCAACTGTAAGGCAGTTTGTGGGCAGTTTGTGGACAGTCAACTGTAAGGCAGTTTGTGGGCAGTCAACTGTAGGGCAGTTTGTGGGCAGTTTGTGGGCAGTCAACTGTAAGGCAGTTTGTGGGCAGTTTGTGGGCAGTCAACTGTAAGGCAGTTTGTGGGCAGTCAACTGTAGGGCAGTTTGTGGGCAGTCAACTGTAGGGCAGTTTGTGGGCAGTCAACTGTAAGGCAGTTTGTGGGCAGTTTGTGGGCAGTCAACTGAAGGGCAGTTTGTGGGCAGTCAACTGTAAGGCAGTTTGTGGGCAGTTTGTGGGCAGTCAACTGTAGGGCAGTTTGTGGGCAGTCAACTGTAAGGCAGTTTGTGGGCAGTAAACTGTAAGGCAGTTTGTGGGCAGTTTGTGGGCAATCAACTGTAGGGCAGTTTGTGGGCAGTTTGTGGACAGTCAACTGTAGGGCAGTTTGTGGGCAGTTTGTGGGCAGTTTGTGGACAGTAAACTGTAAGGCAGTTTGTGGGCAGTAAACTGTAAGGCAGTTTGTGGGCAGTAAACTGTAAGGCAGTTCGTGGGCAGTCAACTGTAAGGCAGTTTGTGGGCAGTCAACTGTAAGGCAGTTTGTGGGCAGTCAACTGTAAGGCAGTTTGTGGGCAGTCAACTGTAGGGCAGTTTGTACATGTACATAGGCGGGAGACTCATGACGGAGGCTCTGTAGGAATGTGTCTTCTCCATGCGTACCCTGCCCAGGCAGGAAGAGAGAGACAGCTGGTCCCCCTGCCATGCCGGTAACTGTCAATCCTAGGACACCGTCGACACTGCAGAGAGACTGGCACTGAAAACAGTGGTCCTCACGTATTCACATATTTTAAATGTACATAAATTGTACATAAGAGGGGTACAGAGGGTTAGCTAGGTAGTTTTCCAGAGTCCATTCACAGGTTACAAAAACTGACACAGTAAGTACTTGTATACAGCAATGGTTATCTTTTGAGTTAGCAGCTCATATTATTTGGGGGGGGGGGGTTGCCTCTAAAGACTGGTCCTGACAAGGACAGATGGTTTTGTTTAATTGGTGGGTTCACCAAAAACACTAAAACGTCAACAACGAGTCCAGTAATAAGTAATAAGTGAGTCTTACAGAATAGGCTAAAGCTAGCTCCGGCTAGCTTAACGAGCCGAGTCATTACAGCTAAACACAGAGCTTAGTATTCCTGACGCAGTATGGATAGTTTGTCCAATCGACTGGTACACGACATGTTAGGACGATGTACTCTGTAATGTACTCTATGTCATAACAGTTGCTAAAGCGTTAGAGCCAGAGGCTACAAGCCAGGCTAGAGGGTGTCACAGTGTTTCTGTGAATGCCTGTGTATTAGGATACAAGTCAATGTGTGTCCCCATAAGAATAAGAGTAAACGCACATTGTGCGTGTGTGTGTGTGTGTGTGTGAGTGAGTGAGTGAGTGAGTGAGTGAGTGAGTGTGTGTGTGTGTGTGTGTGTGTGTGTGTGTGTGTGTGTGTGTGTGTGTGTGTGTGTGTGTGTGTGTGTGTGTGTGTGTGTGTGTGTGTGTGTGTGTGTGTGTGTGTGTGTGTGTGTGTGTGTGTGTGTGTGTGATCCCAGCTGTCAGTTGGTGCTAGGCTAGGGCAGCTGTCCCGTGGTGACTGACGTTCTTTAGGCTTATTGCTGTAATGCACCCCACCTCACCGTAACCCCTACCCCGCCTGGCCCCTTCCTCTGTTTCCAGTTGACAAAAACATCCTGATCGAAGACAACGCCACCCCAGTCTGTTGAATGTGTTTCAGCCTATAGACTCTGTGGTTGGCATGCCTGTCCTCCATAACAAACTGTTTCCTATGTGGTCGATGTGTTTCAACCTGTAGACTCTGTAGTTGGCATGCCTGTCCCCATAACAAACTGTTTCCTATGTGGTATGGCTTAGACTCTGTGTTAATCAACCTGTAGACTCTGTAGTTGGCATGCCTGTCCCCCATAACAAACTGTTTCCTATGTGGTCGATGTGTTTCAACCTAGACTCTGTGGTTGGCATGCCTGTCCCCCATAACAAACTGTTTCCTATGTGGTCGATGTGTTTCAGCCTATAGACTCTGTGGTTGGCATGCCTGTCCTCCATAACAAACTGTTTCCTATGTGGTCGATGTGTTTCAACCTGTAGACTCTGTGGTTGGCATGCCTGTCCCCCATAACAAACTGTTTCCTATGTGGTCGATGTGTTTCAACCTGTAGACTCTGTGGTTGGCATGCCTGTCCCCCATAACAAACTGTTTCCTATGTGGTCGATGTGTTTCAACCTGTAGACTCTGTGGTTGGCATGCCTGTCCTCCATAACAAACTGTTTCCTATGTGGTCGATGTGTTTCAACCTGTAGACTCTGTGGTTGGCATGCCTGTCCCCCATAACAAACTGTTTCCTATGTGGTCGATGTGTTTCAACCTGTAGACTCTGTGGTTGGCATGCCTGTCCCCCATAACAAACTGTTTCCTATGTGGTCGATGTGTTTCAACCTGTAGACTCTGTGGTTGGCATGCCTGTCCCCCATAACAAAACTGTTTCAACCTAGACTCTGTGGTTGGCATGCCTGTCCCCCATAACAAATGTGTTTCAACCTGTAGACTCTGTGGTTGGCATGCCTGTCCCCCATAACAAACTGTTTCCTATGTGGTCGATGTGTTTCAACCTGTAGACTCTGTGGTTGGCATGCCTGTCCTCCATAACAAACTGTTTCCTATATGGTCGCAGCTGGCTTTTTCTACAATATAACATTATTAGGTTTACAATATTACTCACAACTTCTGTTCACTCTTCATCTTCCTCCTCTTCATCACAGGGCATGGAAGACCAAGAGACTGAGCTGCCGATGGACCGGGAAATCTGCTTCGATCCGCTGTTCATCGACGAGGAAGATAAGTGTGGGGACGATGGTGTTGAAGAGGAGACAGGCGCTTTATTCCCACCTCTACTGGGAGATACCAGAACAGACACAGTCCTGACGGGCTCAGCTCACAGTCAGTCCTCCCTATCGGATACCTGCAGAGAGACACACCTGGATGAGACACGAGCCCAGTTCAAGGACATGGACACCATGTTTGGAAGTCGTGTCGGAGAAACGACAGACTCGTTTGGGTCTCAGCTGTCGACGACCCAAATGAACACACACCTCAGTGGGGTAGGACAGATCCAGCCACACCTTAGTGGGTTAGGACAGATCCAGCCACACCTTAGTGGTTTAGGACAGATCCAGCCACACCTTAGTGGGTTAGGACAGATCCAGCCACACCTTAGTGGGTTAAGACAGATCCAGCCACACCTTAGTGGGTTAGGACAGATCCAGCCACACCTTAGTGGGGTAGGACAGATCCAGCCACACCTTAGTGGGTTAGGACAGATCCAGCCACACCTTAGTGGGTTAGGACAGAACCAGCCACACCATAATGGGTTAGGACAGATCCAGCCACACCTTAGTGGGTTAGGACAGATCCAGCCACACCTTAGTGGGTTAGGACAGATCCAGCCACACCAGAGTGGGTTAGGACAGATCCAGCCACACCTTAGTGGGTTAGGACAGATCCAGCCACACCTTAGTGGGTTAGGACAGATCCAGCCACACCTTAGTGGGGTAGGACAGATCCAGCCACATCTTAGTGGGTTAGGACAGATCCAGCCACACCTTAGTGGGTTAGGACAGATCCAGCCACACCTTACTGGGTTAGGACAGATTCAACCACACCTTAGTGGGTTAGGACAGATTCAACCACACCTGAGGGAGATGGATGACCTATTGAAGAGTTGTGAGGACATGACAGGTGTCTCCATCGCCTCCTGCCTGTCCACCATGTACACAGACACACACCTGTCTGGACCAGCTCAGAACCAGAACCAGTCAGACATACAGAAGATGGTTGCTATGATGGGGAGCAGTGGTGGTAATGAGTGTCACACAGGTGGATCCATCCTGACCGACACAGACACACACGTGGAGGAGTCTAGGAACCATTGCCAAAGTCACCTGAAGGAGGTGGAATCCATTTTGGATCAGAGTGGAGCCACAGGAGCCGCTGTCCAGCCTCAGTTGCCTCCTCTTACCGCCGCAGGCACTCAGCTGAGTGGCACTATGGCTGAGTATCAGACCGAGCTAATGGCGATGCTGGCCATGTTAGAGAACTGTATGGAGGAGGCAGGAATTACCTTTGACCCTTTAGAGTGGACTTACCCCAGTTTACCCAAAGGATACGGCCAACCCAACCCCAACATGAAAAAGGTAACACAAGACAGACACATGGAGAGAGGAGTGGCAACACAAGGACACGAGGAGTCTGTGGGACGTGTGGATATGAAGCCATATTTGGGAAGTACCTTTGGCCAATTTGAGCCCCCAAGCTACCAAGCTATCTCCACAGAGAGATACTCGGATGAGTTAGGAGACTGTGGAGATACACACACAAGAGGGTCCATGTCCACGGTGATGTGTGACGAGGACACAGAAGGACATGTCTCCGGTGTTTCTGTGGGGGACACAGAGGCTCACATTATCTGGGGTCAACAACTAGAGACAGGGCTGGGAGGGGTGGAGATGAGGGGATCCGTGCAGGAGTTGGAGGTGTTGGGTACTGCGCTAGAGGGGTGCATCGAGGAGGTGGAGAAACTGGAGAAGAGACGGAATGAACTGATGGGAGAGCTGCAGGCACTGAGAGAGGAGAAGACGGGGACAGAGGAAGGGAGTGAAGGAGGGCAGGCGGCACAGTTAAGCCAGGTGCTGAATATTGAGGCAGACGGGAGGAGGGAGGCGCGGATGAGGGAGTGGCAGTCTTTGAGGGCTGAGAGGAGTGAGGAGGAGATGAGGCTGTCCAGTGTGCGTCTGGAGAGGCAGGGTCTTCAGGAGGACATGAGGAGGCTGAAGAGGAAGCTGTTCTCTGTCGCCAGGGAGTGTGCTCACAACCAGGTCACCCTGGCAACCCAGCAGCGTGACGTTGCCCAGCTAAACAAAGAACAGGTAGGGGCTGGAGTGTTCTTCTGACCAGTCCAGAACTTTCTGAGTAGCCATAAAATGTCTGGGTGTTCAGAATATACATGAGTATCTATTACACGTCTGGGTGTTCCAGCACCTTTTTAATTATTATTATTTTTATTTAACCAAGTAGGCCAGTTTAACAGATTAACACTGGAGTGATACACGTGCAGATGAGGATGTGCAAGTAGAAATGCTGGTGTGCAAAAGAGCAGAAAAACAAAAACGAATATCGGGATGAGGCAGGTAGTTGGTTGGATGGGCTATTTACAGATGGGCTGTGTACAGCTGCAGCGATCGGGTGTCCATATACCCTCTGAGTATCCATGAATCTTCTGGGTGTTCCAGCACCTTCTGAGTATCCATGAATCTTCTGGGTGTTCCAGCACCTTCTGAGTATCCATGAATCTTCTGGGTGTTCCAGCACCTTCTGAGTATCCATGAATCTTCTGGGTGTTCCAGCACCTTCTGAGTATCTATGAATCTTCTGGGTGTTCCAGCACCTTCTGAGTATCCATGAATCTTCTGGGTGTTCCAGCACCTTCTGAGTATCCATGAATCTTCTGGGTGTTCCAGCACCTTCTGAGTATCCATGAATCTTCTGGGTGTTCCAGAACCTTCTGAGTATCTATGAATCTTCTGGGTGTGCCTTCTGTGCTAGACAACCTTCTGAATGTTCCTAAACCGTCAATATTCCAAAACCTTATGTGCATTCTAGAACCTTCTTGAGTGTTTTATATATCCTGAACCCCCAGAATATTGTATGAGTGTTCTAGAATATTTCAAATGTTAAATGTTCTAGAACACTGAGTGTTCCAGAACCCTCTGCTGCGTTCATCAGAGCTCAAAAGGCAATGCAGGTTATTCTCTCTCTCTCTCTCTCTCTCTCTCTCTCTCTCTCTCTCTCTCTCTCTCTCTCTCTCTCTCTCTCTCTCTCTCTCTCTCTCTCTCTCTCTCTCTCTCTCTCTCTCTCTCTCTACCTCTCTCTCTCTCTCGCTCTCGCTCTCCGTCTCGCTCGCCATCTCGTTCTCCGTCTCTTCCCCAGCTGGAACTTGACGCACTGATCATCAAGCTGACTGAGGAGGTGTCTCAGCTCCGCTCCACCCACCAGTCCCAGCTCTCCACTCTGCAGTCCCAGCTCTCCACTCTGCAGTCCCAGCTCCAGACCCACAGCCAGACACCCAACCCCATAGAGGAGATGACCCAGAGCAGGAGGAACTCCTGTGGGGAGTTACAGCAGTACCTGCAGGGGGGGCTTAAAGCCCTGGAGGAAAGGTATTCTCTCTCAACATTGCTAGGCGTTATCATAACTCAAAGGTGGTCTCTAGTCAAGCATATGGCACTAGGATTGACACAGCAATTATGAGGTACGCACTTATCATGAATTATATATCATTATACCAAATTCCAAAAGCCCCGGTATTGTTATTTTACTGCTGCTCTTTAATTATTTGTTATTCTTATCTCTTATTTTGTGTGTGTGTGTGTGGGGGGGGGGGGGGTATTTTCTTAAAAATGCATTGTTTGTTAAGGGCTTGTAAGTAAGCATTTCACTGTAAGGTCTACTACACCTGTTGTATTCAGCATTTCACTGTAAGGTCTACTACACCTGTTGTATTCAGCATTTCACTGTAAGGTCTACTACACCTGTTGTATTCAGCATTTCACTGTGAGGTCTACTACACCTCTTGTATTTGGCGCACGTGACAAATACAATTTGATTTGATCCCGTACATAGATTTGCAGATGTTTTGTCAGGTGCACTGAAATTCATTATCATCTCTCCTCCTCCCCCAGGTATGAGCCAATGCTGCTGGCCCTGTTGAAGCGGAGGGAGGGGACGTCAGAGGCCCTGGTGAAGGCCAGGCAGCAGGCCCAGGAGCTGAGGGCCCGCCGGGGGCCCCTGAGGGAGGAGGGACAGAGGCTGGGGCTGCAGAGAGCCTGCCTGGAGGAGAGACTCAAACTGACGAAGACACACAGGAGAGAGGACGTAGAGCAGTATAAGGTATGGAGGGATGAAGGGAGGGTTGGAATGAGGGAGAGGTCCAGTAGATAGGGTTGGAATGAGGGAGAGGTCCAGTAGATAGGGTTGGAATGAGGGAGAGGTCCAGTAGATAGGGTTGGAATGAGGGAGAGGTCCAGTAGATAGGGTTGGAATGAGGGAGAGGTCCAGTAGATAGGGTTGGAATGAGGGAGAGGTCCAGTAGATAGGGTTGGAATGAGGGAGAGGTCCAGTAGATAGGGTTGGAATGAGGGAGAGTTCCCTTCCTCAACACACACAGAGACAGAGATTAGAACACCAGTCTTTCAATACATTATAAACACTAATGTCAGGTTTATGAAACCTTGTCTCCCTCCCCCCACAGGAGACAGTGGACAGGCTGGAGGAGACGAGCAGAGAGCAGAAGATGGAGCTACACATTCAGAAGAGGAAAACCAAGGAGATGGAGCAACTGAGAGACAGTCTTACGAAAGAAGTCTACCTGTACAGGTGAGATAATTGACCGTTTCCGGAATTTACCAGACAGCCAACAAATAATATCAGCATTGGCTATTAAAATCAGTTCATTACAATTATACAGCATTATCTTATAACATGGTTAACATGTTGACTGTAATCTGGTGATTTTTGTTGTTCTCCGTACAGAGGCATCGTCGAGGACCATAACAAGAATGATCTAAACAGTGTGAGGGAGAAAACATGACCACTGGGACTAATAGAAGTCAAATATAATATGACTGTACATATCATTAAGAACACCTTCCTATTATTGCTTTGCAGTTCTTGACACAAACCAGTGCGCCTGGCACCTACTACCACACTCTGTTCAAAGCCAGTTGTCTTGTCCATTCATCCTCCGAGTGACACACATTCACAATCCATGTCTCAATTGTCTCAAGGCTTAAAACTCCTTCTTTAACCCATCTCCTCCCCTTTAATCTACATGTCTCCTCCCCTTTAATCTACATGTCCCCTCCCCTTTCATCGACATGTCCCCTCCCCTTTCATCTACATGTCTCCTCCCCTTTCATATACATGTCTCCTCCCCTTTCATCTATATCTCTCCTCCCCTTTCATCTACATGTCTCCTCCCCTTTTATCTACGTGTCTCCTCCCCTTTCATCTACATGTCTGCTCCCCTTTCATCTACATGTCTCCTCCCCTGTCATCTACATGTCTCCTCCCCTTTCATCTACACTGATTGAAGTGGATTTAACAAGTGACATCAATAAGGGAACATAGCTTTCACATGGTCAGTTTATGTCATGGAAAGAGCAGGTGTTCTTAATGTTTTGTCCACTCAGTGTAAGTCAGTTTTAGGTAACGAGACTAACTGCCCTTTGTCTGTACACAGTCACTTCTAATATAACCTTCTTTACAAATAGACTTTTCAGATGCATGTGAGAGTATTATCTGGAACGATAAGAGATAAGAGAGAGACATTGAAAATGTAACGTTTTTTAAACCAGGGAAAAAAGAAAGATGACTGTTTAGTACACTGGCAGCTGAAACCTGAGTTACCAATCAGGTTTGGAAAGCGGTCTCTTTAAACACCAAAATCTCAACAACATCATTATCGTTCTATATTTAGACATTGTTAAACATCTGTAGAGCAGAAGGTTCTGGAACAGTCTGAAGATAGATGTGATTTTTGTATTCTTTATAGAGAGCATTGCGGTCATGAATAAAACATTTAAAAAAGGGTGTTGTGTTCTTTTAAACTGTAAACTATCTTGAGTGTTGGTGAGGAGTTTACTGCCATTAGTCAGAACACAGGGCCTGCCTTCCCAAATCGCACTCTATCCTCTACGTAGTGCACTACTTTTGACCCTGGCCCGGTGTCAGGGAATAGGGTGCACTATACAGGGAACAGGGTGCCATTTGGGAAGGCCCAAGCAGCGAGAAGGAAGGTGTGCATATAAGGGCAAACACGGTGGAATGTTTTAAACAATGACAGAAGCTAATGGAGTTTTGAGCCCAGGGGATATAGGGACTAATGTTCCAAATGGCACCCTATTCCCTGTGTCGTGCACTACTTTAGACCAGAGCCCCATGGAACCCTATTCCCTATTATAGTGCACTACTTTAGACCAGAACCCTATGGAACCCTATTCCCTGTGTCGTGCACTACTTTCAACCAGGACTTATAGGGAACAGGTGTACCATTTGGGACACATATAAATAGGGAAGATATCACCTTACACACGTATTAATAAAGCATCAGCATCAGACAGTTGTTTTTTTAAAAGCAAACATGTAAAGAGGTAGGTTTAAAAAGAGTCCCTTTCTGTTTTTAATAAGATTACATTAGTCATTTGAATGTCTCTCCCGGTCTGTGATTATTAACCCAGTGACTAAAACATGTTCAAACGACGCTCATTCAAACGATGACATCAGAAATAGCAACGGTATTACTGTTAACTTGGTCTGGGATCGGTCTCGCTGTAAATGGACTAAATGGGACATTGGGGGTCCTGATACACTAATGGGACATTGGGGGTCCTGATAACATTGGGGGTGCTGATAACATTGGGGGTCCTGATAACATTGGGGGTGCTGATAACATTGGGGGTCCTGATACACTAATGAGACATTGGGGGTCCTGATACACTAATGAGACATTGGGGGTCCTGATACACTAATGAGACATTGGGGGTCCTGATACACTAATGAGACATTGGGGGTCCTGATACACTAATGGGACATTGGGGGTCCTGATAACATTGGGGGTCCTGATACACTAATGAGACATTGGGGGTCCTGATACACTAATGGGACATTGGCAGACATCATAATATCAAACCAGGCATCACAATATCACGTTGACTAGCTAAATACTGTACTTCTTCAACCAACAAAAAATGTATGTTGAAAACTTAATGTTGAATGGAGAGGTTAGTTACAGGAGGTCTATTGAATGGATAGGTTAGTTACAGGAGGTCTATTGAATGGAGAGGTTAGTTACAGGGGGTCTATTGAATGTGAGGTTAGTTACAGGGGGTCTATTGAATGGAGAGGTTAGTTACAGGGGGTCTATTGAATGTGAGGTTAGTTACAGGGGGTCTATTGAATGGAGAGGTTAGTTACAGGAGGTCTATTGAATGGAGAGGTTAGTTACAGGAGGTCTATTGAATGGAGAGGTTAGTTACAGGGGGTCTATTGAATGGAGAGGTTAGTTACAGGAGGTATATTGAATGGGAGGTTAGTTACAGGAGGACTATTGAATGGAGAGGTTAGTTATAGGAGGTCTATTGAAACTAATGAGACATTATTGAATGGGGGTCTGATACACTGAATGGAGAGGTTAGTTACAGGAGTCATATTGAATGGTGAGGTTAGTTACAGGCGGTCTGTTGAATGTGAGGTTAGTTACAGGGGTCTATTGAATGGAAGGTTAGTTACAGGAGGTCTATTGAATGAGAGGTTAGTTATAGGGGGTCTATTGAATGGAGAGGTTAGTTACAGGGGGTCTATTGAATGGAGAGGTTAGTTACAGGAGGTCTATTGAATGATTACAGGGGGTCTATTGAATGGAGAGGTTAGTTACATGGGGTCTATTGAATGCAGAGGTCAGTTACAGGAGGTCTTTTGAATGGAGAGGTTAGTTACAGGAGGTCTATTGAATGGAGAGGTTAGTTACAGGGGGTCTATTGAATGGAGAGGTTAGTTACAGGAGGTCTATTGAATGGAGAGGTTAGTTACAGGAGGTCTATTGAATGGAGAGGTTAGTTACATGGGGTCTATTGAATGGAGAGGTTAGTTACAGGGGGTCTATTGAATGGAGAGGTTAGTTACAGGAGGTCTATTTAATGTGAGGTTAGTTATAGGGGGTCTATTGAATGGAGAGGTTAGTTACAGGGGGTCTATTGAATGGAGAGGTTAGTTACAGGAGGTCTATTGAATGGAGAGGTTAGTTACAGGGGGTCTATTGAATGATTACATGGGGTCTATTGAATGCAGAGGTCAGTTACAGGAGGTCTTTTGAATGGAGAGGTTAGTTACAGGAGGTCTATTGAATGGAGAGGTTAGTTACAGGAGGTCTATTGAATAGAGAGGTTAGTTACAGGGGGTCTATTGAATGGTTACAGGGGGTCTATTTAATGGAGAGGTTAGTTACAGGAGGTCTATTGAATGGAGAGGTTAGTTACAGGAGGTCTATTGAATGGAGAGGTTAGTTACAGGAGGTCTATTGAATGGAGAGGTTAGTTACAGGGGGTCTATTGAATGGAGAGGTTAGTTACAAGGGGTCTATTGAATGGAGAGGTTAGTTACAGGAGGTCTATTGAATGGAGAGGTTAGTTATAGGAGGTCTATTGAAAGGAGAGGTTAGTTACAGGGGGTCTATTGAATGGAGAGGTTAGTTATAGGAGGTCTATTGAAAGGAGAGGTTAGTTACAGGGGGTCTATTGAATGGAGAGGTTAGTTACAGGAGTTCTATTGAATGGTGAGGTTAGTTACAGGCGGTCTGTTGAATGTGAGGTTAGTTACAGGGGGTCTATTGAATGGAGAGGTTAGTTACAGGAGGTCTATTGAATGGAGAGGTTAGTTACAGGGGGTCTATTGAATGGAGAGGTTAGTTACAGGAGGTCTATTGAATGATTACAGGGGGTCTATTGAATGGAGAGGTTAGTTACATGGGGTCTATTGAATGCAGAGGTCAGTTACAGGAGGTCTTTTGAATGGAGAGGTTAGTTACAGGAAGTCTATTGAGTGGAGAGGTTAGTTACAGGGGGTCTATTGAATGGAGAGGTTAGTTACAGGAGGTCTATTGAATGGAGAGGTTAGTTACAAATCAAATCAAATCAAATCAAATTTATTTATATAGCCCTTCGTACGTCAGCTGATATCTCAAAGTGCTGTACAGAAACCCAGCCTAAAACCCCAAACAGCAAACAATGCAGGTGTAAAAGCACGGTGGCTAGGAAAACTCCCTAGAAAGGCCAAAACCTAGGAAGAAACCTAGAGAGGAACCGGGCTATGTGGGGTGGCCAGTCCTCTTCTGGCTGTGCCGGGTAGAGATTATAACAGAACATGACCAAGATGTTCAAATGTTCATAAATGACCAGCATGGTCAAATAATAATAAGGCAGAACAGTTGAAACTGGAGCAGCAGCACAGTCAGGTGGACTGGGGACAGCAAGGAGCCATCATGTCAGGTAGTCCTGGGGCACGGTCCTAGGGCTCAGGTCCTCCGAGAGAGAGAAAGAAAGAGAGAATTAGAGAGAGCATATGTGGGGTGGCCAGTCCTCTTCCGGCTGTGCCGGGTGGAGATTATAACAGAACGTGGCCAAGATGTTCAAATGTTCATAAATGACCAGCATGGTTGAATAATAGTAAGGCAGAACAGTTGAAACTGGAGCAGGAGCATGGCCAGGTGGACTGGGGACAGCAAGGAGTCCTCATGTCAGGTAGTCCTGGGACATGGTCCTAGGGCCCAGGCCAGTTGAACCTGGAGCAGCAGCATGGCCAGGTGGACTGGGGACAGCAAGGAGTCATCATGTCAGGTAGTCCTGGGGCATGGTTCTAGGGCTCAGGTCCTCCGAGAGAGAGAAAGAAAGAGAGAAGGAGAGAATTAGAGAACGCACACTTAGATTTACACAGGACACCGAATAGGACAGGAGAAGTACTCCAGATAAACAAACTGACCCTAGCCCCCCGACACATAAACTACTGCAGCATAAATACTGGAGGCTGAGACAGGAGGGGTCAGGAGACACTGTGGCCCCATCCGAGGACACCCCGGACAGGGCCAAACAGGAAGGATATAACCCCACCCACTTTGCCAAAGCACAGCCCCCACACCACTAGAGGGAAATCTTCAACCACCAACTTACCATCCTGAGACAAGGCCGAGTATAGCCCACAAAGATCTCCGACACGGTACAACCCAAGGGGGGAACCCAGACAGGCCGACCACAACAGTGAATCAACCCACCCAGGTGACGCACCCCCCCAGGGACGGCACGAGAGAGCCCCAGCAAGCCAGTGACTCAGCCCCCGTAACAGGGCTAGAGGCAGAGAATCCCAGTGGAAAAAGGGGAACCGGCCAGGCAGAGACAGCAAGGGCGGTTCGTTGCTCCAGAGCCTTTCCGTTCACCTTCCCACTCCTGGGCCAGACTACACTCAATCATATGACCCACTGAAGAGATGAGTCTTCAGTAAAGACTTAAAGGTTGAGACCGAGTTTGCGTCTCTGACATGGGTAGGCAGACCGTTCCATAAAAATGGAGCTCTATAGGAGAAAGCCCTGCCTCCAGCTGTTTGCTTAGAAATTCTAGGGACAATTAGGAGGCCTGCGTCTTGTGACCGTAGCGTACGTATAGGTATGTACGGCAGGACCAAATCAGAGAGGTAGGTAGGAGCAAGCCCATGTAATGCTTTGTAGGTTAGCAGTAAAACCTTGAAATCAGCCCTTGCTTTGACAGGAAGCCAGTGTAGAGAGGCTAGCACTGGAGTAATATGATCAAATTTTTTTGGTTCTAGTCAGGATTCTAGCAGCCGTATTTAGCACTAACTGAAGTTTATTTAGTGCTTTATCCGGGTAGCCGGAAAATAGAGCATTGCAGTAGTCTAACCTAGAAGTGACAAAAGCATGGATTAATTTTTCTGCATCATTTTTGGACAGAAAGTTTCTGATTTTTGCAATGTTACGTAGATGGAAAAAAGCTATCCTCGAAATGGTCTTGATGTGTTCTTCAAAAGAGAGATCAGGGTCCAGAGTAACGCCGAGGTCCTTCACAGTTTTATTTGAGACGACTGTACAACCATTAAGATTAATTGTCAGATTCAACAGAAGATCTCTTTGTTTCTTGGGACCTAGAACAAGCATCTCTGTTTTGTCCGAGTTTAATAGTAGAAAGTTTGCAGCCATCCACTTCCTTATGTCTGAAACACATGCTTCTAGCGAGGGCAATTTTGGTGCTTCACCATGTTTCATTGAAATGTACAGCTGTGTGTCATCCGCATAGCAGTGAAAGTTTACATTATGTTTTCGAATAACATCCCCAAGAGGTAAAATATATAGTGAAAACAATAGTGGTCCTAAAACAGAACCTTGAGGAACACCGAAATGTACAGTTGATTTGTCAGAGGACAAACCATTCACAGAGACAAACTGATATCTTTCCGACAGATAAGACCTAAACCAGGCCAGAACATGTCCGTGTAGACCAATTTGGGTTTCCAATCTCTCCAAAAGAATGTGGTGATCGATGGTATCAAAAGCAGCACTAAGGTCTAGGAGCACGAGGACAGATGCAGAGCCTCGGTCCGATGCCATCAAAATGTCATTTACCACCTTCACAAGTGCCGTCTCAGTGCTATGATGGGGTCTAAAACCAGACTGAAGCATTTCGTATACATTGTTTGTCTTCAGGAAGGCAGTGAGTTGCTGCGCAACAGCCTTCTCTAAAATCTTTGAGAGGAATGGAAGATTCGATATAGGCCGATAGTTTTTTATATTTTCTGGGTCAAGGTTTGGCTTTTTCAAGAGAGGCTTTATTACTGCCACTTTTAGTGAGTTTGGTACACATCCAGTGGATAGAGAGCCGTTTATTATGTTCAACATAGGAGGGCCAAGCACAGGAAGCAGCTCTTTCAGTAGTTTAGTTGGAGGTCTATTGAATGGAGAGGTTAGTTACATGGGGTCTATTGAATGGAGAGGTTAGTTACAGGAGGTCTATTTAATGTGAGGTTAGTTATAGGGGGTCTATTGAATGGAGAGGTTAGTTACAGGGGGTCTATTGAATGGAGAGGTTAGTTACAGGAGGTCTATTGAATGGAGAGGTTAGTTACAGGGGGTCTATTGAATGATTACATGGGGTCTATTGAATGCAGAGGTCAGTTACAGGAGGTCTTTTGAATGGAGAGGTTAGTTACAGGAGGTCTATTGAATGGAGAGGTTAGTTACAGGAGGTCTATTGAATAGAGAGGTTAGTTACAGGGGGTCTATTGAATGGTTACAGGGGGTCTATTTAATGGAGAGGTTAGTTACAGGAGGTCTATTGAATGGAGAGGTTAGTTACAGGAGGTCTATTGAATGGAGAGGTTAGTTACAGGGGGTCTATTGAATGGAGAGGTTAGTTACAGGGGGTCTATTGAATGTAGAGGTTAGTTTCAGGGGGTCTATTGAATGGAGAGGTTAGTTACAGGGGGTCTATTGAATGGAGAGGTTAGTTACAAGGGGTCTATTGAATGGAGAGGTTAGTTACAGGAGGTCTATTGAATGATTACAGGGGGTCTATTGAATGGAGAGGTTAGTTACAGGGGGTCTATTGAATGCAGAGGTTAGTTACAGGAGGTCTTTTGAATGGAGAGGTTAGTCACAGGGGGTCTATTAAATGGTTACAGGGGGTCTATTGAATGGAGAGGTTAGTTACAGGAGGTCTATTGAATGGAGAGGTTAGTTACAGGGGGTCTATTGAATGGAGAGGTTAGTTACAGGAGGTCTATTGAATGTGAGGTTAGTTACAGGGGGTCTATTGAATGGAGAGGTTAGTTACAGGGGGTCTATTGAATGGAGAGGTTAGTTACAGGAGATCTATTGAATGGAGAGGTTAGTTACAGGGGGTCTATTGAATGGAGAGGTTAGTTACAGGAGGTCTATTGAATGGAGAGTTTTGTTATGTCTCTGGTTCTTATACTAGGTAGAGGAGAGAGTCAACATGTTAACAGCCATGTCTCTGGTTCTTATACTAGGTAGAGGAGAGAGTCAACATGTTAACAGCCATGTCTCTGGTTCTTATACTAGGTAGAGGAGAGAGTCAACATGTTAACAGCCATGTCTCTGGTTCTTATACTAGGTAGAGGAGAGAGTCAACATGTTAACAGCCATGTCTCTGGTTCTTATACTAGGTAGAGGAGAGAGTCAACACATTAACAGTCATGTCTCTGGTTCTTATACTAGGTAGAGGAGAGAGTCAACACGTTAACAGCCATGTCTCTGGTTCTTATACTAGGTAGAGGAGAGAGTCAACACGTTAACAGTCATGTCTCTGGTTCTTATACTAGGTAGAGGAGAGAGTCAACATGTTAACAGCCATGTCTCTGGTTCTTATACTAGGTAGAGGAGAGAGTCAACACATTAACAGTCATGTCTCTGGTTCTTATACTAGGTAGAGTCAACATGTTAACAGCCATGTCTCTGGTTCTTATACTAGGTAGAGTCAACATGTTAACAGCCATGTCTCTGGTTCTTATACTAGGTAGAGGAGAGAGTCAACATGTTAACAGCCATGTCTCTGGTTCTTATACTAGGTAGAGGAGAGAGTCAACACATTAACAGCCATGTCTCTGGTTCTTATACTAGGTAGAGTCAACATGTTAACAGCCATGTCTCTGGTTCTTATACTAGGTAGAGGAGAGAGTCAACACATTAACAGTCATGTCTCTGGTTCTTATACTAGGTAGAGTCAACATGTTAACAGCCATGTCTCTGGTTCTTATACTAGGTAGAGTCAACATGTTAACAGCCATGTCTCTGGTTCTTATACTAGGTAGAGGAGAGAGTCAACATGTTAACAGCCATGTCTCTGGTTCTTATACTAGGTAGAGGAGAGAGTCAACATGTTAACAGCCATGTCTCTGGTTCTTATACTAGGTAGAGGAGAGAGTCAACACGTTAACAGCCATGTCTCTGGTTCTTATACTAGGTAGAGTCAACATGTTAACAGCCATGTCTCTGGTTCTTATACTAGGTAGAGTCAACATGTTAACAGTCATGTCTCTGGTTCTTATACTAGGTCGAGTCAACATGTTAACAGCCATGTCTCTGGTTCTTATACTAGGTAGAGGAGAGAGTCAACACGTTAACAGCCATGTCTCTGGTTCTTATACTAGGTAGAGTCAACATGTTAACAGCCATGTCTCTGGTTCTTATACTAGGTAGAGGAGAGAGTCAACACGTTAACAGCCATGTCTCTGGTTCTTATACTAGGTAGAGGAGAGAGTCAACACGTTAACAGCCATGTCTCTGGTTCTTATACTAGGTAGAGTCAACATGTTAACAGCCATGTCTCTGGTTCTTATACTAGGTAGAGGAGAGAGTCAACACGTTAACAGCCATGTCTCTGGTTCTTATACTAGGTAGAGGAGAGAGTCAACACGTTAACAGCCATGTCTCTGGTTCTTATACTAGGTAGAGTCAACATGTTAACAGCCATGTCTCTGGTTCTTATACTAGGTAGAGGAGAGAGTCAACACGTTAACAGCCATGTCTCTGGTTCTTATACTAGGTAGAGGAGAGAGTCAACACGTTAACAGCCATGTCTCTGGTTCTTATACTAGGTAGAGGAGAGAGTCAACACGTTAACAGCCATGTCTCTGGTTCTTATACTAGGTAGAGTCAACATGTTAACAGCCATGTCTCTGGTTCTTATACTAGGTAGAGGAGAGAGTCAACACGTTAACAGCCATGTCTCTGGTTCTTATACTAGGTAGAGGAGAGAGTCAACACGTTAACAGCCATGTCTCTGGTTCTTATACTAGGTAGAGTCAACATGTTAACAGCCATGTCTCTGGTTCTTATACTAGGTAGAGGAGAGAGTCAACACATTAACAGCCATGTCTCTGGTTCTTATACTAGGTAGAGTCAACATGTTAACAGCCATGTCTCTGGTTCTTATACTAGGTAGAGGAGAGAGTCAACACGTTAACAGCCATGTCTCTGGTTCTTATACTAGGTAGAGGAGAGAGTCAACACGTTAACAGCCATGTCTCTGGTTCTTATACTAGGTAGAGTCAACATGTTAACAGCCATGTCTCTGGTTCTTATACTAGGTAGAGGAGAGAGTCAACACGTTAACAGCCATGTCTCTGGTTCTTATACTAGGTAGAGGAGAGAGTCAACATGTTAACAGCCATGTCTCTGGTTCTTATACTAGGTAGAGGAGAGAGTCAACACGTTAACAGCCATGGCTCTGGTTCTTATACTAGGTAGAGGAGAGAGTCAACACGTTAACAGCCATGTCTCTGGTTCTTATACTAGGTAGAGGAGAGAGTCAACACGTTAACAGCCATGTCTCTGGTTCTTATACTAGGTAGAGGAGAGAGTCAACATGTTAACAGCCATGTCTCTGGTTCTTATACTAGGTAGAGGAGAGAGTCAACACGTTAACAGCCATGTCTCTGGTTCTTATACTAGGTAGAGGAGAGAGTCAACACGTTAACAGCCATGTCTCTGGTTCTTATACTAGGTAGAGGAGAGAGTCAACATGTTAACAGCCATGTCTCTGGTTCTTATACTAGGTAGAGTCAACATGTTAACAGCCATGTCTCTGGTTCTTATACTAGGTAGAGTCAACATGTTAACAGCCATGTCTCTGGTTCTTATACTAGGTAGAGTCAACATGTTAACAGCCATGTCTCTGGTTCTTATACTAGGTAGAGGAGAGAGTCAACACATTAACAGCCATGTCTCTGGTTCTTATACTAGGTAGAGGAGAGAGTCAACACATTAACAGTCATGTCTCTGGTTCTTATACTAGGTAGAGGAGAGAGTCAACACATTAACAGTCATGTCTCTGGTTCTTATACTAGGTAGAGTCAACATGTTAACAGCCATGTCTCTGGTTCTTATACTAGGTAGAGTCAACATGTTAACAGCCATGTCTCTGGTTCTTATACTAGGTAGAGTCAACACATTAACAGTCATGTCTCTGGTTCTTATACTAGGTAGAGGAGAGAGTCAACATGTTAACAGCCATGTCTCTGGTTCTTATACTAGGTAGAGTCAACACATTAACAGCCATGTCTCTGGTTCTTATACTAGGTAGAGTCAACATGTTAACAGCCATGTCTCTGGTTCTTATACTAGGTAGAGGAGTCAACATGTTAACAGCCATGTCTCTGGTTCTTATACTAGGTAGAGTCAACATGTTAACAGTCATGTCTCTGGTTCTTATACTAGGTAGAGGAGAGAGTCAACACATTAACAGTCATGTCTCTGGTTCTTATACTAGGTAGAGGAGAGAGTCAACACATTAACAGTCATGTCTCTGGTTCTTATACTAGGTAGAGGAGAGAGTCAACATGTTAACAGCCATGTCTCTGGTTCTTATACTAGGTAGAGGAGAGAGTCAACATGTTAACAGTCATGTCTCTGGTTCTTATACTAGGTAGAGTCAACATGTTAACAGCCATGTCTCTGGTTCTTATACTAGGTAGAGGAGAGAGTCAACATGTTAACAGCCATGTCTCTGGTTCTTATACTAGGTAGAGGAGAGAGTCAACACATTAACAGTCATGTCTCTGGTTCTTATACTAGGTAGAGTCAACATGTTAACAGCCATGTCTCTGGTTCTTATACTAGGTAGAGTCAACATGTTAACAGCCATGTCTCTGGTTCTTATACTAGGTAGAGGAGAGAGTCAACATGTTAACAGCCATGTCTCTGGTTCTTATACTAGGTAGAGGAGAGAGTCAACATGTTAACAGCCATGTCTCTGGTTCTTATACTAGGTAGAGGAGAGAGTCAACACATTAACAGTCATGTCTCTGGTTCTTATACTAGGTAGAGGAGAGAGTCAACATGTTAACAGCCATGTCTCTGGTTCTTATACTAGGTAGAGTCAACATGTTAACAGCCATGTCTCTGGTTCTTATACTAGGTAGAGGAGAGAGTCAACATGTTAACAGCCATGTCTCTGGTTCTTATACTAGGTAGAGGAGTCAACATGTTAACAGCCATGTCTCTGGTTCTTATACTAGGTAGAGGAGTCAACATGTTAACAGCCATGTCTCTGGTTCTTATACTAGGTAGAGTCAACATGTTAACAGCCATGTCTCTGGTTCTTATACTAGGTAGAGTCAACATGTTAACAGTCATGTCTCTGGTTCTTATACTAGGTAGAGTCAACATGTTAACAGCCATGTCTCTGGTTCTTATACTAGGTAGAGTCAACATGTTAACAGCCATGTCTCTGGTTCTTATACTAGGTAGAGTCAACATGTTAACAGCCATGTCTCTGGTTCTTATACTAGGTAGAGTCAACATGTTAACAGCCATGTCTCTGGTTCTTATACTAGGTAGAGTCAACATGTTAACAGCCATGTCTCTGGTTCTTATACTAGGTAGAGTCAACATGTTAACAGTCATGTCTCTGGTTCTTATACTAGGTAGAGTCAACATGTTAACAGCCATGTCTCTGGTTCTTATACTAGGTAGAGGAGAGAGTCAACATGTTAACAGCCATGTCTCTGGTTCTTATACTAGGTCGAGTCAACATGTTAACAGTCATGTCTCTGGTTCTTATACTAGGTAGAGTCAACACATTAACAGCCATGTCTCTGGTTCTTATACTAGGTAGAGGAGAGAGTCAACACATTAACAGCCATGTCTCTGGTTCTTATACTAGGTAGAGTCAACATGTTAACAGCCATGTCTCTGGTTCTTATACTAGGTAGAGGAGAGAGTCAACACGTTAACAGCCATGTCTCTGGTTCTTATACTAGGTAGAGGAGAGAGTCAACATGTTAACAGCCATGTCTCTGGTTCTTATACTAGGTAGAGGAGAGAGTCAACACGTTAACAGCCATGTCTCTGGTTCTTATACTAGGTAGAGGAGAGAGTCAACACGTTAACAGCCATGTCTCTGGTTCTTATACTAGGTAGAGGAGAGAGTCAACACGTTAACAGCCATGTCTCTGGTTCTTATACTAGGTAGAGGAGAGAGTCAACATGTTAACAGCCATGTCTCTGGTTCTTATACTAGGTAGAGGAGAGAGTCAACACGTTAACAGCCATGTCTCTGGTTCTTATACTAGGTAGAGGAGAGAGTCAACATGTTAACAGCCATGTCTCTGGTTCTTATACTAGGTAGAGGAGAGAGTCAACATGTTAACAGCCATGTCTCTGGTTCTTATACTAGGTAGAGTCAACACATTAACAGCCATGTCTCTGGTTCTTATACTAGGTAGAGTCAACATGTTAACAGTCATGTCTCTGGTTCTTATACTAGGTAGAGGAGAGAGTCAACATGTTAACAGCCATGTCTCTGGTTCTTATACTAGGTAGAGTCAACATGTTAACAGTCATGTCTCTGGTTCTTATACTAGGTAGAGGAGAGAGTCAACATGTTAACAGCCATGTCTCTGGTTCTTATACTAGGTAGAGTCAACATGTTAACAGTCATGTCTCTGGTTCTTATACTAGGTAGAGGAGAGAGTCAACACATTAACAGCCATGTCTCTGGTTCTTATACTAGGTAGAGTCAACATGTTAACAGTCATGTCTCTGGTTCTTATACTAGGTAGAGGAGAGAGTCAACATGTTAACAGCCATGTCTCTGGTTCTTATACTAGGTAGAGGAGAGAGTCAACATGTTAACAGTCATGTCTCTGGTTCTTATACTAGGTAGAGGAGAGAGTCAACACGTTAACAGCCATGTCTCTGGTTCTTATACTAGGTAGAGTCAACACATTAACAGCCATGTCTCTGGTTCTTATACTAGGTAGAGGAGAGAGTCAACATGTTAACAGCCATGTCTCTGGTTCTTATACTAGGTAGAGTCAACACATTAACAGTCATGTCTCTGGTTCTTATACTAGGTAGAGGAGAGAGTCAACATGTTAACAGCCATGTCTCTGGTTCTTATACTAGGTAGAGTCAACACATTAACAGCCATGTCTCTGGTTCTTATACTAGGTAGAGTCAACATGTTAACAGCCATGTCTCTGGTTCTTATACTAGGTAGAGGAGTCAACATGTTAACAGCCATGTCTCTGGTTCTTATACTAGGTAGAGGAGAGAGTCAACATGTTAACAGCCATGTCTCTGGTTCTTATACTAGGTAGAGGAGAGAGTCAACATGTTAACAGCCATGTCTCTGGTTCTTATACTAGGTAGAGGAGAGAGTCAACATGTTAACAGTCATGTCTCTGGTTCTTATACTAGGTAGAGTCAACATGTTAACAGCCATGTCTCTGGTTCTTATACTAGGTAGAGGAGAGAGTCAACATGTTAACAGTCATGTCTCTGGTTCTTATACTAGGTAGAGTCAACATGTTAACAGCCATGTCTCTGGTTCTTATACTAGGTAGAGTCAACATGTTAACAGCCATGTCTCTGGTTCTTATACTAGGTCGAGTCAACACGTTAACAGTCATGTCTCTGGTTCTTATACTAGGTAGAGGAGAGAGTCAACATGTTAACAGCCATGTCTCTGGTTCTTATACTAGGTAGAGTCAACACATTAACAGCCATGTCTCTGGTTCTTATACTAGGTAGAGGAGAGAGTCAACATGTTAACAGCCATGTCTCTGGTTCTTATACTAGGTAGAGTCAACATGTTAACAGTCATGTCTCTGGTTCTTATACTAGGTAGAGTCAACACATTAACAGCCATGTCTCTGGTTCTTATACTAGGTAGAGTCAACACGTTAACAGTCATGTCTCTGGTTCTTATACTAGGTAGAGGAGAGAGTCAACATGTTAACAGCCATGTCTCTGGTTCTTATACTAGGTAGAGGAGAGAGTCAACATGTTAACAGCCATGTCTCTGGTTCTTATACTAGGTAGAGGAGAGAGTCAACACATTAACAGCCATGTCTCTGGTTCTTATACTAGGTAGAGGAGAGAGTCAACACGTTAACAGCCATGTCTCTGGTTCTTATACTAGGTAGAGGAGAGAGTCAACATGTTAACAGCCATGTCTCTGGTTCTTATACTAGGTAGAGGAGAGAGTCAACATGTTAACAGCCATGTCTCTGGTTCTTATACTAGGTAGAGGAGAGAGTCAACACATTAACAGCCATGTCTCTGGTTCTTATACTAGGTAGAGGAGAGAGTCAACACGTTAACAGCCATGTCTCTGGTTCTTATACTAGGTAGAGGAGAGAGTCAACATGTTAACAGCCATGTCTCTGGTTCTTATACTAGGTAGAGGAGAGAGTCAACATGTTAACAGCCATGTCTCTGGTTCTTATACTAGGTAGAGTCAACACATTAACAGCCATGTCTCTGGTTCTTATACTAGGTAGAGGAGAGAGTCAACATGTTAACAGCCATGTCTCTGGTTCTTATACTAGGTAGAGGAGAGAGTCAACATGTTAACAGCCATGTCTCTGGTTCTTATACTAGGTAGAGGAGAGAGTCAACACATTAACAGCCATGTCTCTGGTTCTTATACTAGGTAGAGGAGAGAGTCAACATGTTAACAGCCATGTCTCTGGTTCTTATACTAGGTAGAGTCAACACATTAACAGTCATGTCTCTGGTTCTTATACTAGGTAGAGGAGAGAGTCAACATGTTAACAGCCATGTCTCTGGTTCTTATACTAGGTAGAGTCAACATGTTAACAGCCATGTCTCTGGTTCTTATACTAGGTAGAGGAGTCAACATGTTAACAGCCATGTCTCTGGTTCTTATACTAGGTAGAGTCAACATGTTAACAGCCATGTCTCTGGTTCTTATACTAGGTAGAGGAGAGAGTCAACACGTTAACAGCCATGTCTCTGGTTCTTATACTAGGTAGAGGAGTCAACATGTTAACAGCCATGTCTCTGGTTCTTATACTAGGTAGAGGAGAGAGTCAACACGTTAACAGTCATGTCTCTGGTTCTTATACTAGGTAGAGGAGAGAGTCAACATGTTAACAGCCATGTCTCTGGTTCTTATACTAGGTAGAGTCAACATGTTAACAGCCATGTCTCTGGTTCTTATACTAGGTAGAGTCAACACATTAACAGCCATGTCTCTGGTTCTTATACTAGGTAGAGGAGAGAGTCAACATGTTAACAGCCATGTCTCTGGTTCTTATACTAGGTAGAGTCAACACATTAACAGTCATGTCTCTGGTTCTTATACTAGGTAGAGTCAACATGTTAACAGTCATGTCTCTGGTTCTTATACTAGGTAGAGTCAACACATTAACAGTCATGTCTCTGGTTCTTATACTAGGTAGAGGAGAGAGTCATCACATTAACAGTCATGTCTCTGGTTCTTATACTAGGTAGAGTCAACATGTTAACAGTCATGTCTCTGGTTCTTATACTAGGTAGAGTCAACACGTTAACAGCCATGTCTCTGGTTCTTATACTAGGTAGAGTCAACACGTTAACAGCCATGTCTCTGGTTCTTATACTAGGTAGAGGAGAGAGTCAACACGTTAACAGCCATGTCTCTGGTTCTTATACTAGGTAGAGGAGAGAGTCAACACGTTAACAGCCATGTCTCTGGTTCTTATACTAGGTAGAGGAGAGAGTCAACACATTAACAGTCATGTCTCTGGTTCTTATACTAGGTAGAGTCAACACATTAACAGTCATGTCTCTGGTTCTTATACTAGGTAGAGGAGTCAACATGTTAACAGCCATGTCTCTGGTTCTTATACTAGGTAGAGGAGTCAACATGTTAACAGCCATGTCTCTGGTTCTTATACTAGGTAGAGGAGAGAGTCAACACATTAACAGCCATGTCTCTGGTTCTTATACTAGGTAGAGGAGAGAGTCAACACGTTAACAGCCATGTCTCTGGTTCTTATACTAGGTAGAGTCAACACATTAACAGCCATGTCTCTGGTTCTTATACTAGGTAGAGTCAACATGTTAACAGTCATGTCTCTGGTTCTTATACTAGGTAGAGTCAACATGTTAACAGCCATGTCTCTGGTTCTTATACTAGGTAGAGGAGAGAGTCAACACATTAACAGCCATGTCTCTGGTTCTTATACTAGGTAGAGGAGTCAACATGTTAACAGCCATGTCTCTGGTTCTTATACTAGGTAGAGTCAACACATTAACAGCCATGTCTCTGGTTCTTATACTAGGTAGAGGAGTCAACATGTTAACAGCCATGTCTCTGGTTCTTATACTAGGTAGAGGAGAGAGTCAACACGTTAACAGCCATGTCTCTGGTTCTTATACTAGGTAGAGGAGAGAGTCAACATGTTAACAGTCATGTCTCTGGTTCTTATACTAGGTAGAGGAGAGAGTCAACATGTTAACAGTCATGTCTCTGGTTCTTATACTAGGTAGAGGAGAGAGTCAACATGTTAACAGCCATGTCTCTGGTTCTTATACTAGGTAGAGGAGAGAGTCAACATGTTAACAGCCATGTCTCTGGTTCTTATACTAGGTAGAGGAGAGAGTCAACATGTTAACAGTCATGTCTCTGGTTCTTATACTAGGTAGAGGAGAGAGTCAACATGTTAACAGCCATGTCTCTGGTTCTTATACTAGGTAGAGGAGAGAGTCAACACATTAACAGTCATGTCTCTGGTTCTTATACTAGGTAGAGGAGAGAGTCAACATGTTAACAGCCATGTCTCTGGTTCTTATACTAGGTAGAGTCAACACATTAACAGCCATGTCTCTGGTTCTTATACTAGGTAGAGGTGAGAGTCAAGAGATGATATGAAAGAACATGTGAAGGGAGACAGAGTGATTGAGGCCAAAAGGGTTGACCAATAGGAAAGAGGGTTGAAGAAGTGAAAGCCTATCAGCGATGCTGAGGTTTGAGAAAGTCTTGCCGGGAAATGTACAGATCGGATTCCTTAGTTTCAATGTCAGAGAATTTGTCCCAGTAGGGATTTTTATATATATTTGCATTGCATTTTCTTAGTAGAAAAGAATGACTGATCGCACAGTAGCCATGACATCACATAAGATAAAATAAGAGCTCACTCCAAGAGGAAGACGATGATACGAAGCCAGTAAAAGTATTCTCCAAAATCTTTGGATAACGTTTTCATACGATTCTCCACTGATTACAAACGTTTTAAATAATACAATTTCTGTGTTTCTCAGAAGCAAAGTGATTGCAGACATCACACCGAGTACAACCTATCTAGCTTGTGAAATTAGAAAACACAGATCGCTGGAAGCAACCAACCAAGCTCCAGAACCGGTGTTGTGTAGTTGCACTAGATGGCCAGCAGAGGGTAGCAATGTATCAGAAATGTGTTTCCTCTCTCCTCGAACAGTTGTGGTAATTCAAATCAAATCAAATCGAATTCGTCACATGTTCCTAATACAACACCTTACAGTGAAATGCTTACTTACAAGCCCTTAACTAACAATGCAGTTTTAAGAAAAATAAGTGGGGGGGTTGGTTGGGGGGGGCACAATGCAAATAGTCTGGGTAGCCATTTGATTAGCTGTTCAGGAGTATTATTACTTGGGGGTAGAAGCTGTTAAGAAGCTTTTTGGTCCTAGACTTGGCGCTCCGGTACCGCTTGCCGTGTGGTAGCAGAGAGAACAGTCTATAACTAGGGTGGCTGGGATCTGACAATTGTTTAGGGCCTTCCTCTGACACCGCCTGGTAAAGAGGTCCTGGATGGCAGGAAGCTTGGCCCCAGTGATGTGCTGAACCTTACCCACTACCCTCTGTAGTGCCTTGCGGTCTGAGACCAAGCAGTTGCCATACCAAGCAAGCAGTGATGCAACCAGTCATGCTCTTGATGGTGCAGCTGTAGAGCCTTTTGAGGATCTCAGGACCCATGCCAAATCTTTTTAGTTTCCTGAGGGGGAAAAGGTGTTGTTGTGCCCTCTTCACGACTGTCTTGGTGTGTTTGGACCAATCTAGTTTGTTGTTGATGTGGACGCCATGGAACTTGAAGCTCTCAACCTGCTCCACTACAGCCCTGTTGATGAGAACGGGGGCGTGCTCTGTCCTCCTTTTCCTATAGTCCACAATCTAACTATAACTAGACTAGTAATGATGATGTATTGGTTGATCTAACTATAACTAGTCATGATGATGTATTGGTTGATCTAACTATAACTAGACTAGTCCTGATGATGTATTGGTTGATCTAACTATAACTAGTCCTGATGATGTATTGGTTGATCTAACTATAACTAGACTAGTCCTGATGATGTATTGGTTGATATAACTAGACTAGTCCTGATGATGTATTGGTTGATATAACTAGACTAGACTAGTCCTGATGATGTATTGGTTGATCTAACTATAACTAGACTAGTCCTGATGATGTATTGGTTGATCTAACTATAACTAGACTAGTCCTGATGATGTATTGGTTGATATAACTAGACTAGTCATGATGATGTATTGGTTGATCTAACTAGACTAGTCATGATGATGTATTGGTTGATATAACTAGACTAGTTATGATGGTGTATTGGTTGATCTAACTATAACTAGACTAGTCATGATGATGTATTGGTTGAACTAACTATAACTAGACTAGTCCTGATGATGTATTGGTTGATCTAACTATAGCTAGACTAGTCCTGATGATGTATTGGTTGATCTAACTATAACTAGACTAGTCCTGATGATGTATTGGTTGATCTAACTATAACTAGACTAGTCCTGATGATGTATTGGTTGATATAACTAGACTAGTCATGATGATGTATTGGTTGATCTAACTAGACTAGTCATGATGATGTATTGGTTGATATAACTAGACTAGTTATGATGGTGTATTGGTTGATATAACTAGACTAGACTAGTCCTGATGATGTATTGGTTGATCTAACTATAACTAGACTAGTCATGATGATGTATTGGTTGATCTAACTATAACTAGTCCTGATGATGTATTGGTTGATCTAACTATAACTAGACTAGTCCTGATGATGTATTGTTGATCTAACTATAACTAGACTAGACATGATGATGTATTGGTTGATATAACTAGACTAGACTAGTCCTGATGATGTATTGGTTGATCTAACTATAACTAGACTAGTCATGATGATGTATTGGTTGATCTAACTATAACTAGTCCTGATGATGTATTGGTTGATCTAACTATAACTAGACTAGTCATGATGGTTGTATTGGTTGATCGAACTATAACTAGACTAGTCCTGATGATGTATTGGTTGATATAACTAGACTAGACTAGTCCTGATGATGTATTGGTTGATCTAACTATAACTAGACTAGTCCTGATGATGTATTGGTTGATCTAACTATAACTAGACTAGTCCTGATGATGTATTGGTTGATATAACTAGACTAGACTAGTCCTGATGATGTATTGGTTGATCTAACTATAACTAGACTAGTCCTGATGATGTATTGGTTGATATAACTAGACTAGACTAGTCCTGATGATGTATTGGTTGATCTAACTATAACTAGACTAGTCATGATGATGTATTGGTTGATCTAACTATAACTAGTCCTGATGATGTATTGGTTGATCTAACTATAACTAGACTAGTCATGATGGTTGTATTGGTTGATCGAACTATAACTAGACTAGTCCTGATGATGTATTGGTTGATATAACTAGACTAGACTAGTCCTGATGATGTATTGGTTGATCTAACTATAACTAGACTAGTCCTGATGATGTATTGGTTGATCTAACTATAACTAGACTAGTCCTGATGATGTATTGGTTGATATAACTAGACTAGACTAGTCCTGATGATGTATTGGTTGATCTAACTATAACTAGACTAGTCCTGATGATGTATTGGTTGATATAACTAGACTAGAATAGTCCTGATGATGTATTGGTTGATCTAACTATAACTAGACTAGTCCTGATGATGTATTGGTTGATCTAACTATAACTAGACTAGTCCTGATGATGTATTGGTTGATATAAATAGACTAGACTAGTCCTGATGATGTATTGGTTGATCTAACTATAACTAGACTAGTCATGATGATGTATTGGTTGATCTAACTATAACTAGTCCTGATGATGTATTGGTTGATCTAACTATAACTAGACTAGTCATGATGATGTATTGGTTGATCTAACTATAACTAGTCCTGATGATGTATTGGTTGATCTAACTATAACTAGACTAGTCCTGATGATGTATTCGTTGATCTAACTATAACTAGACTAGTCATGATGGTGTATTGGTTGATCTAACTATAACTAGACTAGTCCTGATGATGTATTGGTTGATCTAACTATAACTAGACTAGACATGATGATGTATTGGTTGATCTAACTATAACTAGTCCTGATGATGTATTGGTTGATCTAACTATAACTAGTCCTGATGATGTATTGGTTGATCTAACTAGACTAGTCATGATGATGTATTGGTTGATCTAACTATAACTAGACTAGTCCTGATGATGTATTGGTTGATCTAACTATAACTAGACTAGTCATGATGGTGTATTGGTTGATCTAACTATAACTAGACTAGTCCTGATGATGTATTGGTTGATCTAACTATAACTAGACTAGTCCTGATGATGTATTGGTTGATCTAACTATAACTAGACTAGTCCTGATGATGTATTGGTTGATCTAACTATAACTAGACTAGTCCTGATGGTGTATTGGTTGATCTAACTATAACTAGACTAGTCATGATGGTGTATTGGTTGATCTAACTATAACTAGACTAGTCCTGATGATGTATTGGTTGATCTAACTATAACTAGACTTTCTAACTGTATGTTTACAGGGTAGCAGGTAGCCTGGTGGGTAACAGGTAGCCTGGTGGGTAGCAGGTAACCTGGTGGGTAGCAGATAGCCTGGTGGGTAGCAGGTAGCCTGGTGGGTTGCAGGTTGCCCGGTGGGTAGCAGGTAACCTGGTGGGTAGCAGGTAGCCTGGTGGGTAGCAGGTAACCTGGTGGGTAGCAGGTAGCCTGGTGGGTAACAGGTAGCCTGGTGGGTAGCAGGTAACCTGGTGGGTAGCAGGTAGCCTGGTGGGTAGTAGGTAGCCTGGTGGGTAGTAGGTAGCCTGGTGTGTAGCAGGTAACCTGGTAGGAAGTCATGATGTGTTAGCCTGGTGGGTAGCAGGTAACCTGGTGGGTAGCAGGTAGCCTGGTGGGTAGTAGGTAGCCTGGTGGGTAGTAGGTAGCCTGGTGTGTAGCAGGTAACCTGGTGGGAAGTCATGATATGTTAGCCTGGTGGGTAGCAGGTAACCTGGTGGGTAGCAGGTAACCTGGTGGGAAGTCATGATGTGTTAGCCTGGTGGGTAGCAGGTAACCTGGTGGGTAGCAGGTAGCATGGTGGGTAGCATGTAACCTGGTGTGAAGCAGGTAGCCTGGTGGGTAGCAGGTAGTCTGGTGGGTAGCAGGTAACCTGGTGTGAAGCAGGTAGCCTGGTGGGTAGCAGGTACCTGGTGGGTAGCAGATAGCCTGGTGGGTAGCAGGTAGCCTGGTGGGTTGCAGGTTGCCCTGTGGGTAGCAGGTAACCTGGTGGGTAGCAGGGAACCTGGTGGGTAGCAGGTAGCCTGGTGGGTAACAGGTAGCCTGGTGGGTAGCAGGTAACCTGGTGGGTAGCAGGTAGCCTGGTGGGTAGTAGGTAGCCTGGTGGGTAGTAGGTAGCCTGGTGTGTAGCAGGTAACCTGGTAGGAAGTCATGATGTGTTAGCCTGGTGGGTAGCAGGTAACCTGGTGGGTAGCAGGTAACCTGGTGGGAAGTCATGATGTGTTAGCCTGGTGGGTAGCAGGTAACCTGGTGGGTAGCAGGTAGCCTGGTGGGTAGTAGGTAGCCTGGTGGGTAGTAGGTAGCCTGGTGTGTAGCAGGTAACCTGGTGGGAAGTCATGATGTGTTAGCCTGGTGGGTAGCAGGTAACCTGGTGGGTAACAGGTATCCTGGTGTGTAGCACATAGCCTGGTGGGAAGCAGGTAACCTGGTGGGTAGTAGGTAGCCTGGTGGGTAGCAGGTAACCTGGTGGGAAGCAGGTAGCCTGGTGGGTAGTAGGTAGCCTGGTGGGTAGCAGGTAGCATGGTGGGTAGTAGGTAGCCTGGTGTGTAGCAGGTAACCTGGTGGGAAGTCATGATGTGTTAGCCTGGTGGGTAGCAGGTAGCCTGGTGGGTATCAGGTAGCCTGGTGGGTAGCAGGTAACCTGGTGGGTAGCAGGTAGCCTGGTGGGTAGCAGGTAGCCTGTTGGGAAGTCATGATGTGTTAGCCTGGTGTGAAGCAGGTAGCCTGGTGGGTAGCAGGTAGCCTGGTGGGTATCAGGTAGCCTGGTGGGTAGCAGGTCGCCCGGTGGGTAGCATGTAGCCTCGTAGGTAGCAGGTAGCCTGGTGGGTAGCAGGTCGCCCGGTGGGTAGCAGGTAGCCTGTTGGGTAGTATGTAGCCAGGTGGGTAGCAGGTAGCCTGGTGTGTAGCAGGTAACCTGGTGGGTAGTAGGTACCCTGGTGGGTAGTAGGTAGCCTGGTGGGTAGCAGGTAGCCTGGTGGGTAGCAGGTAACCTGGTGGGTAGCAGGTAACCTGGTGGGTAACAGGTATCCTGGTGTGTTGCACATAGCCTGGTGGGAAGCAGGTAGCCTGGTGGGTAGTAGGTAGCCTGGTGGGTAGCAGGTAACCTGGTGGGAAGCAGGTAGCCTGGTGGGTAGTAGGTAGCCTGGTGGGTAGCAGGTAGCATGGTGGGTAGTAAGTAGCCTGGTGTGTAGCAGGTAACCTGGTGGGTAGCTTGTAGCCTGTTGGGAAGTCATGATGTGTTAGCCTGGTGTGAAGCAGGTAGCCTGGTGGGTAGCAGGTAGCCTGGTGGGTATCAGGTAGCCTGGTGGGTAGCAGGTCGCCCGTTGGGTAGCATGTAGCCTGGTTGGTAGCAGGTAGCCTGGTGGGTAGCAGGTCGCCCGGTGGGTAGCAGATAGCCTGGTGGGTAGTAGGTAGCCTGGTGGGTAGCAGGTAGCCTGGTGTGTAGCAGGTAACCTGGTGGGTAGCAGGTAACCTGGTGGGTAGCAGGTAACCTGGTGGGAAGCAGGTAGCCTGGTTGGTAGTAGGTAGCCTGGTGGGTAGCAGGTAGCATGGTGGGTAGTAGGTAGCCTGGTGTGTAGCAGGTAACCTGGTGGGAAATCATGACGTGTTAGCCTGGTGGGTAGCAGGTAACCTGGTGGGTAGCAGGTAACCTGGTGGGAAGTCATGATGTGTTAGCCTGGTGGGTAGCAGGTAACCTGGTGGGTAGCAGGTAGCCTGGTGGGTAGTAGGTAGCCTGGTGGGTAGAAGGTAGCCTGGTGTGTAGCAGGTAACCTGGTGGGAAGTCATGATGTGTTAGCCTGGTGGGTAGCAGGTAACCTGGTGGGTAGCAGGTAACCTGGTGGGAAGTCATGATGTGTTAGCCTGGTGGGTAGCAGGTAACCTGGTGGGTAGCAGGTAGCATGGTGGGTAGCAGGTAACCTGGTGTGAAGCAGGTAGCCTGGTGGGTAGCAGGTAGTCTGGTGGGTAGCAGGTAACCTGGTGTGAAGCAGGTAGCCTGGTGGGTAGCAGGTCATCTGGTGGGTAGCAGGTAGCCTGGTGGGTAGCAGGTAGCCTGGTGGGTAGCAGGTAGCCTGGTGTGAAGCAGGTAGCCCGGTGGGTAGCAGGTAGCCTGGTGGGTAGCAGGTAGCCTGGTGTGAAGCAGGTAGCCTGGTGGGTAGCAGGTAGTCTGGTGGGTAGCAAGTAGCCTGGTGTGAAGCAGGTAGCCTGGTGGGTAGCAGGTAGCCTGATGGGTAGCAGGTAATCTGGTGGGTAGCAGGTAGCCTGGTGGGTAGCAGGTAGCCTGTTGGGAAGTCATGATGTGTTAGCCTGGTGTGAAGCAGGTAGCCTGGTGGGTAGCAAGTAGCCTGGTGGGTAGCATGTAGCCTGGTGGGTAGCAGGTAGCCTGGTGGGTAGCAGGTCGCCCGGTGGGTATCAGGTAGCCTGGTGGGTAGTAGGTAGCCTGGTGGGTAGCAGGTAGCCTGGTGTGTAGCAGGTAACCTGGTGGGTAGTAGGTACCCTGGTGGGTAGTAGGTAGCCTGGTGGGTAGCAGGTAGCCTGGTGGGTAGCAGGTAACCTGGTGGGTAGCAGGTAACCTGGTGGGTATCAGGTATCCTGGTGTGTAGCACATAGCCTGGTGGGAAGCAGGTAGCCTGGTGGGTAGTAGGTAGCCTGGTGGGTAGCAGGTAACCTGGTGGGAAGCAGGTAGCCTGGTGGGTAGTAGGTAGCCTGGTGGGTAGCAGGTAGCATGGTGGGTAGTAGGTAGCCTGGTGTGGAGCAGGTAACCTGGTGGGAAGTCATGATGTGTTAGCCTGGTGGGTAGCAGGTAACCTGGTGGGTAGCAGGTAACCTGGTGGGAAGTCATGATGTGTTAGCCTAGTGGGTAGCAGGTAACCTGGTGGGTAGTAGGTAGCCTGGTGGGTAGTAGGTAGCCTGGTGGGTAGCAGGTAGCCTGGTGGGTAGCAGGTAACCTGGTGGGTAGCAGGTAACCTGGTGGGTAACAGGTAGCCTGGTGTGTAGCAGGTAGCCTGGTGGGAAGCAGGTAGCCTGGTGGGTAGTAGGTAGCCTGGTGGGTAGCAGGTAACCTGGTGGGAAGCAGGTAGCCTGGTGGGTAGTAAGTAGCCTGGTGGGTAGCAGGTAACCTGGTGGGTAGCAGGTAGCCTGGTGGGTAGTAGGTAGCCTGGTGTGTAGCAGGTAACCTGGTGGGAAGTCATGATGTGTTAGCCTGGTGGGTAGTAGGTAACCTGGTGGGAAGTCATGATGTGTTAGCCTGGTGGGTAGTAGGTAACCTGGTGGGTAGCAGGTAACCTGGTGGGTTGCAGGTAGCCTGGTGGGTAGCAGGTAACCTGGTGGGTAGCAGGTAGCCTGGTGGGTAGCAGGTAACCTGGTGGGTAGCAGGTAGCCTGGTGGGTAGCAGGTAACCTGGTGGGTAGCAGGTAGTCTGGTGGGTAGTAGGTAGCCTGGTGGGTAGTAGGTAGCCTGGTGGGTAGCAGGTAGCCTGGTGGGTAGCAGGTAACCTGGTGGGTATTAGGTAGCCTGGTGGGTAGTAGGTAGCCTGGTGGGTAGTAGGTAGCCTGGTGGGTAGCAGGTAGCCTGGTGGGTAGCAGGTAACCTGGTGGGAAGCAGGTAGCCTGGTGGGTAGTAGGTAGCCTGGTGGGTAGCAGGTAACCTGGTGGGTAGCAGGTAACCTGGTGGGTAGCAGGTAACCTGGTGTGAAGCAGGTAGCCTGGTGGGTAGCAGGTAGTCTGGTGGGTAGCAGGTAACCTGGTGTGAAGCAGGTCGCCCGGTGGGTAGCATGTAGCCTGGTGAGTAGTAGGTAGCCTGGTGGGTAGCAGGTAGCCTGGTGGGTAGCAGGTAACCTGGTGGGTAGCAGGTAACCTGGTGGGTTGCAGGTAGCCTGGTGGGTAGCAGATAACCTGGTGGGTAGCAGGTAGCCTGGTGGGTAGCAGGTAACCTGGTGGGTAGCAGGTAGCCTGGTGGGTAGCAGGTAACCTGGTGGGTAGCAGGTAGTCTGGTGGGTAGTAGGTAGCCTGGTGGGTAGTAGGTAGCCTGGTGGGTAGCAGGTAGCCTGGTGGGTAGCAGGTAACCTGGTGGGTAGCAGGTAGCCTGGTGGGTAGTAGGTAGCCTGGTGGGTAGTAGGTAGCCTGGTGGGTAGTAGGTAGCCTGGTGGGTAGCAGTTAGCCTGGTGGGTAGCAGGTAACCTGGTGGGTAGCAGGTAGCCTGGTGGGAAGCATGTAGCCTGGTGGGTAGTAGGTAGCCGGGTGGGTAGCAGGTAACCTGGTGGGTAGCATGTAGCCTGGTGGGTAGCAGGTAACCTGGTGTGAAGGAGGTAGCCTGGTGGGTAGCAGGTAGTCTGGTGGGTAGCAGGTAACCTGGTGTGAAGCAGGTAGCCTGGTGGGTAGCAGGTAGCCTGGTGGGTAGCAGGTAACCTGGTGGGTAGCAGGTAGCCTGGTGGGTAGCAGGTAACCTGGTGGGTAGCAGGTAACCTGGTGTGAAGCAGGTAGCCTGGTGGGTAGCAGGTAGCCTGGTGGGTAGCAGGTAGCCTGGTGGGTAGCAGGTAACCTGGTGGGTAGCAGGTAGCCTGGTGGGTGACAGATAGTCTGTTGGGAAGTCATGATGTGTTAGCCTGGTGTGAAGCAGGTAGCCTGGTGGGTAGCAGGTCGCCCGGTGGGTAGCATGTAGCCTGGTGGGTAGCAGGTAACCTGGTGGGTAACAGGTAGCCTGGTGTGTAGCAGGTAGCCTGGTGGGAAGCAGGTAGCCTGGTGGGTAGCAGGTAACCTGGTGGGTAGCAGGTAACCTGGTGGGTAGCAGGTAGCCTGGTGGGTAGTAGGTAGCCTGGTGGGTAGTAGGTAGCCTGGTGGGTAGTAGGTAGCCTGGTGGGTAGCAGGTAGCCTGGTGGGTAGCAGGTAACCTGGTGGGTAGCAGGTAACCTGGTGTGAAGCAGGTAGCCTGGTGGGTAGCAGGTAGTCTGGTGGGTAGCAGGTAACCTGGTGTGAAGCAGGTCGCCCGGTGGGTAGCATGTAGCCTGGTGAGTAGTAGGTAGCCTGGTGGGTAGCAGGTAGCCTGGTGGGTAGCAGGTAACCTGGTGGGTAGCAGGTAACCTGGTGGGTTGCAGGTAGCCTGGTGGGTAGCAGATAACCTGGTGGGTAGCAGGTAGCCTGGTGGGTAGCAGGTAACCTGGTGGGTAGCAGGTAGCCTGGTGGGTAGCAGGTAACCTGGTGGGTAGCAGGTAGTCTGGTGGGTAGTAGGTAGCCTGGTGGGTAGTAGGTAGCCTGGTGGGTAGTAGGTAGCCTGGTGGGTAGCAGGTAACCTGGTGGGTAGCAGGTAGCCTGGTGGGTAGTAGGTAGCCTGGTGGGTAGTAGGTAGCCTGGTGGGTAGTAGGTAGCCTGGTGGGTAGCAGTTAGCCTGGTGGGTAGCAGGTAACCTGGTGGGTAGCAGGTAGCCTGGTGGGAAGCATGTAGCCTGGTGGGTAGTAGGTAGCCGGGTGGGTAGCAGGTAACCTGGTGGGTAGCATGTAGCCTGGTGGGTAGCAGGTAACCTGGTGTGAAGGAGGTAGCCTGGTGGGTAGCAGGTAGTCTGGTGGGTAGCAGGTAACCTGGTGTGAAGCAGGTAGCCTGGTGGGTAGCAGGTAGCCTGGTGGGTAGCAGGTAACCTGGTGGGTAGCAGGTAGCCTGGTGGGTAGCAGGTAACCTGGTGGGTAGCAGGTAACCTGGTGTGAAGCAGGTAGCCTGGTGGGTAGCAGGTAGCCTGGTGGGTAGCAGGTAGCCTGGTGGGTAGCAGGTAACCTGGTGGGTAGCAGGTAGCCTGGTGGGTGACAGATAGTCTGTTGGGAAGTCATGATGTGTTAGCCTGGTGTGAAGCAGGTAGCCTGGTGGGTAGCAGGTCGCCCGGTGGGTAGCATGTAGCCTGGTGGGTAGCAGGTAACCTGGTGGGTAACAGGTAGCCTGGTGTGTAGCAGGTAGCCTGGTGGGAAGCAGGTAGCCTGGTGGGTAGCAGGTAACCTGGTGGGTAGCAGGTAACCTGGTGGGTAGCAGGTAGCCTGGTGGGTAGTAGGTAGCCTGGTGGGTAGTAGGTAGCCTGGTGGGTAGTAGGTAGCCTGGTGGGTAGCAGGTAGCCTGGTGGGTAGCAGGTAACCTGGTGGGTAGCAGGTAGCCTGGTGGGAAGCAGGTAGCCTGGTGGGTAGCAGGTAGCCTGGTGTGAAGCAGGTAGTCTGGTGGGTAGCAGGTAGCCTGGTGGGTAGCATGTAGCCTGGTGGGTAGCAGGTAGCCTGGTGGGTAGCAGGTCGCCCGGTGGGTATCAGGTAGCCTGGTGTGGTAGTAGGTAGCCTGGTGGGTAGCAGGTAGCCTGGTGTGTAGCAGGTAACCTGGTGGGTAGTAGGTACCCTGGTGGGTAGTAGGTAGCCTGGTGGGTAGCAGGTAGCCTGGTGGGTAGCAGGTAACCTGGTGGGTAGCAGGTAACCTGGTGGGTATCAGGTATCCTGGTGTGTAGCACATAGCCTGGTGGGAAGCAGGTAGCCTGGTGGGTAGTAGGTAGCCTGGTGGGTAGCAGGTAACCTGGTGGGAAGCAGGTAGCCTGGTGGGTAGTAGGTAGCCTGGTGGGTAGCAGGTAGCATGGTGGGTAGTAGGTAGCCTGGTGTGGAGCAGGTAACCTGGTGGGAAGTCATGATGTGTTAGCCTGGTGGGTAGCAGGTAACCTGGTGGGTAGCAGGTAACCTGGTGGGAAGTCATGATGTGTTAGCCTGGTGGGTAGCAGGTAACCTGGTGGGTAGTAGGTAGCCTGGTGGGTAGTAGGTAGCCTGGTGGGTAGCAGGTAGCCTGGTGGGTAGCAGGTAACCTGGTGGGTAGCAGGTAACCTGGTGGGTAACAGGTAGCCTGGTGTGTAGCAGGTAGCCTGGTGGGAAGCAGGTAGCCTGGTGGGTAGTAGGTAGCCTGGTGGGTAGCAGGTAACCTGGTGGGAAGCAGGTAGCCTGGTGGGTAGTAAGTAGCCTGGTGGGTAGCAGGTAACCTGGTGGGTAGCAGGTAGCCTGGTGGGTAGTAGGTAGCCTGGTGTGTAGCAGGTAACCTGGTGGGAAGTCATGATGTGTTAGCCTGGTGGGTAGCAGGTAACCTGGTGGGTAGCAGGTAACCTGGTGGGTTGCAGGTAGCCTGGTGGGTAGCAGGTAACCTGGTGGGTAGCAGGTAGCCTGGTGGGTAGCAGGTAACCTGGTGGGTAGCAGGTAACCTGGTGTGAAGCAGGTAGCCTGGTGGGTAGCAGGTAGCCTGGTGGGTAGCAGGTAGCCTGGTGGGTAGCAGGTAGCCTGGTGGGTAGCAGGTAACCTGGTGGGTAGCAGGTAGCCTGGTGGGTGACAGATAGTCTGTTGGGAAGTCATGATGTGTTAGCCTGGTGTGAAGCAGGTAGCCTGGTGGGTAGCAGGTCGCCCGGTGGGTAGCATGTAGCCTGGTGGGTAGCAGGTAACCTGGTGGGTAACAGGTAGCCTGGTGTGTAGCAGGTAGCCTGGTGGGAAGCAGGTAGCCTGGTGGGTAGCAGGTAACCTGGTGGGTAGCAGGTAACCTGGTGGGTAGCAGGTAGCCTGGTGGGTAGTAGGTAGCCTGGTGGGTAGTAGGTAGCCTGGTGGGTAGTAGGTAGCCTGGTGGGTAGCAGGTAGCCTGGTGGGTAGCAGGTAACCTGGTGGGTAGCAGGTAGCCTGGTGGGAAGCAGGTAGCCTGGTGGGTAGCAGGTAGCCTGGTGTGAAGCAGGTAGTCTGGTGGGTAGCAGGTAGCCTGGTGGGTAGCATGTAGCCTGGTGGGTAGCAGGTAGCCTGGTGGGTAGCAGGTCGCCCGGTGGGTATCAGGTAGCCTGGTGTGGTAGTAGGTAGCCTGGTGGGTAGCAGGTAGCCTGGTGTGTAGCAGGTAACCTGGTGGGTAGTAGGTACCCTGGTGGGTAGTAGGTAGCCTGGTGGGTAGCAGGTAGCCTGGTGGGTAGCAGGTAACCTGGTGGGTAGCAGGTAACCTGGTGGGTATCAGGTATCCTGGTGTGTAGCACATAGCCTGGTGGGAAGCAGGTAGCCTGGTGGGTAGTAGGTAGCCTGGTGGGTAGCAGGTAACCTGGTGGGAAGCAGTTAGCCTGGTGGGTAGTAGGTAGCCTGGTGGGTAGCAGGTAGCATGGTGGGTAGTAGGTAGCCTGGTGTGGAGCAGGTAACCTGGTGGGAAGTCATGATGTGTTAGCCTGGTGGGTAGCAGGTAACCTGGTGGGTAGCAGGTAACCTGGTGGGAAGTCATGATGTGTTAGCCTGGTGGGTAGCAGGTAACCTGGTGGGTAGTAGGTAGCCTGGTGTGTAGTAGGTAGCCTGGTGGGTAGCAGGTAGCCTGGTGGGTAGCAGGTAACCTGGTGGGTAGCAGGTAACCTGGTGGGTAACAGGTAGCCTGGTGTGTAGCAGGTAGCCTGGTGGGAAGCAGGTAGCCTGGTGGGTAGTAGGTAGCCTGGTGGGTAGCAGGTAACCTGGTGGGAAGCAGGTAGCCTGGTGGGTAGTAAGTAGCCTGGTGGGTAGCAGGTAACCTGGTGGGTAGCAGGTAGCCTGGTGGGTAGTAGGTAGCCTGGTGTGTAGCAGGTAACCTGGTGGGAAGTCATGATGTGTTAGCCTGGTGGGTAGCAGGTAACCTGGTGGGTAGCAGGTAACCTGGTGGGTTGCAGGTAGCCTGGTGGGTAGCAGGTAACCTGGTGGGTAGCAGGTAGCCTGGTGGGTAGCAGGTAACCTGGTGGGTAGCAGGTAGCCTGGTGGGTAGCAGGTAACCTGGTGGGTAGCAGGTAGTCTGGTGGGTAGTAGGTAGCCTGGTGGGTAGTAGGTAGCCTGGTGGGTAGCAGGTAGCCTGGTGGGTAGCAGGTAACCTGGTGGGTATTAGGTAGCCTGGTGGGTAGTAGGTAGCCTGGTGGGTAGTAGGTAGCCTGGTGGGTAGCAGGTAGCCTGGTGGGTAGCAGGTAACCTGGTGGGTAGCAGGTAGCCTGGTGGGAAGCAGGTAGCCTGGTGGGTAGTAGGTAGCCTGGTGGGTAGCAGGTAACCTGGTGGGTAGCAGGTAACCTGGTGGGTAGCAGGTAACCTGGTGTGAAGCAGGTAGCCTGGTGGGTAGCAGGTAGTCTGGTGGGTAGCAGGTAACCTGGTGTGAAGCAGGTCTCCCGGTGGGTAGCATGTAGCCTGGTGAGTAGTAGGTAGCCTGGTGGGTAGCAGGTAGCCTGGTGGGTAGCAGGTAACCTGGTGGGTAGCAGGTAACCTGGTGGGTTGCAGGTAGCCTGGTGGGTAGCAGGTAACCTGGTGGGTAGCAGGTAGCCTGGTGGGTAGCAGGTAACCTGGTGGGTAGCAGGTAGCCTGGTGGGTAGCAGGTAACCTGGTGGGTAGCAGGTAGTCTGGTGGGTAGTAGGTAGCCTGGTGGGTAGTAGGTAGCCTGGTGGGTAGCAGGTAGCCTGGTGGGTAGCAGGTAACCTGGTGGGTAGCAGGTAGCCTGGTGGGTAGTAGGTAGCCTGGTGGGTAGTAGGTAGCCTGGTGGGTAGTAGGTAGCCTGGTGGGTAGCAGGTAGCCTGGTGGGTAGCAGGTAACCTGGTGGGTAGCAGGTAGCCTGGTGGGAAGCATGTAGCCTGGTGGGTAGTAGGTAGCCTGGTGGGTAGCAGGTAACCTGGTGGGTAGCATGTAGCCTGGTGGGTAGCAGGTAACCTGGTGTGAAGCAGGTAGCCTGGTGGGTAGCAGGTAGTCTGGTGGGTAGCAGGTAACCTGGTGTGAAGCAGGTAGCCTGGTGGGTAGCAGGTAGCCTGGTGGGTAGCAGGTAACCTGGTGGGTAGCAGGTAGCCTGGTGGGTAGCAGGTAACCTGGTGGGTAGCAGGTAACCTGGTGTGAAGCAGGTAGCCTGGTGGGTAGCAGGTAGCCTGGTGGGTAGCAGGTAGCCTGGTGGGTAGCAGGTAACCTGGTGGGTAGCAGGTAGCCTGGTGGGTGCCAGGTAGTCTGTTGGGAAGTCATGATGTGTTAGCCTGGTGTGAAGCAGGTAGCCTGGTGGGTAGCAGGTCGCCCGGTGGGTAGCATGTAGCCTGGTGGGTAGCAGGTAACCTGGTGGGTAACAGGTAGCCTGGTGTGTAGCAGGTAGCCTGGTGGGAAGCAGGTAGCCTGGTGGGTAGCAGGTAACCTGGTGGGTAGCAGGTAACCTGGTGGGTAGCAGGTAGCCTGGTGGGTAGTAGGTAGCCTGGTGGGTAGTAGGTAGCCTGGTGGGTAGTAGGTAGCCTGGTGGGTAGCAGGTAGCCTGGTGGGTAGCAGGTAACCTGGTGGGTAGCAGGTAGCCTGGTGGGAAGCAGGTAGCCTGGTGGGTAGCAGGTAGCCTGGTGGGTAGCAGGTAGCCTGGTGGGTAGCAGGTAGTCTGGTGGGTAGCAGGTAACCTGGTGTGAAGCAGGTAGCCTGGTGGGTACATTTACATTTACATTTACATTTAAGTCATTTAGCAGACGCTCTTATCCAGAGCGACTTACAAATTGGTGCATTCACCTTATGACATCCAGTGGGACAGTCACTTAACAATAGTGCATCTAAAACTTAGGGGGGGTGGGGTGAGAGGGATTACTTATCCTATCCTAGGTATTCCTTAAAGAGGTGGGGTTTCAGGTGTCTCCGGAAGGTGGTGATTGACTCCGCTGTCCTGGCGTCGTGAGGAGTTTGTTCCACCATTGGGGGCCAGGGCAGCGAACAGTTTTGACTGGGCTGAGCGGGAGCTGTACTTCCTCAGTGGTAGGGAGGCGAGCAGGCCAGAGGTGGATGAACGCAGTGCCCTTGTTTGGGTGTAGGGCCTGATCAGAGCCTGGAGGTACTGAGGTGCCGTTCCCCTCACAGCTCCGTAGGCAAGCACCATGGTCTTGTAGCGGATGCGAGCTTCAACTGGAAGCCAGTGGAGAGAACGGAGGAGCGGGGTGACGTGAGAGAACTTGGGAAGGTTGAACACCAGACGGGCTGCGGCGTTCTGGATGAGTTGAAGGGGTTTAATGGCACAGGCAGGGAGCCCAGCCAACAGCGAGTTGCAGTAATCCAGACGGGAGATGACAAGTGCCTGGATTAGGACCTGCGCCGCTTCCTGTGTGAGGCAGGGTCGTACTCTGCGGATGTTGTAGAGCATGAACCTACAGGAACGGGCCACCGCCTTGATGTTGGTTGAGAACGACAGGGTGTTGTCCAGGATCACGCCAAGGTTCTTGGCGCTCTGGGAGGAGGACACAATGGAGTTGTCAACCGTGATGGCGAGATCATGGAACGGGCAGTCCTTCCCCGGGAGGAAGAGCAGCTCCGTCTTGCCGAGGTTCAGCTTGAGGTGATGATCCGTCATCCACACTGATATGTCTGCCAGACATGCAGAGATGCGATCGCCACCTGGTCATCAGAAGGGGGAAAGGAGAAGATTAATTGTGTGTCGTCTGCATAGCAATGATAAGAGAGACCATGTGAGGTTATGACAGAGCCAAGTGACTTGGTGTATAGCGAGAATAGGAGAGGGCCAAGAACAGAGCCCTGGGGACACCAGTGGTGAGAGCGCGTGGTGAGGAGACAGATTCTCGCCACGCCACCTGGTAGGAGCGACCTGTCAGGTAGGACGCAATCCAAGCGTGGGCCGCGCCGGAGATGCCCAACTCGGAGAGGGTGGAGAGGAGGATCTGATGGTTCACAGTATCGAAGGCAGCCGATAGATCTAGAAGGATGAGAGCAGAGGAGAGAGAGTTAGCTTTAGCAGTGCGGAGCGCCTCCGTGATACAGAGGAGAGCAGTCTCAGTTGAATGACTAGTCTTGAAACCTGACTGATTTGGATCAAGAAAGGTCATTCAGAGAGAGATAGCGAGAGAGCTGGCCAAGGACGGCACGTTCAAGAGTTTTGGAGAGAAAAGAAAGAAGGGATACTGGTCTGTAATTGTTGACATCGGAGGGATCGAGTGTAGGTTTTTTTTCAGAAGGGGTGCAACTCTCGCTCTCTTGAAGACGGAAGGGACGCAGCCAGCGGTCAGGGATGAGTTGATGAGCGAGGTGAGGTAAGGAGTAGGTCTCCGGAAATGGTCTGGAGAAGAGAGGAGGGGATAGGGTCAAGCGGGCAGGTTGTTGGGCGGCCGGCCGTCACAAGACGCGAGATTTCATCTGGAGAGAGAGGGGAGAAAGAGGTCAGAGCACAGGGTAGGGCAGTGTGAGCAGAACCAGCGGTGTCGTTTGACTTAGCAAACGAGGATCGGATGTCGTCGACCTTCTTTTCAAAATGGTTGACGAAGTCATCTGCAGAGAGGGAGGAGGGGGGGCGGAGGATTCAGGAGGGAGGAGAAGGTGGCAAAGAGCTTCCTAGGGTTAGAGGCAGATGCTTGGAATTTAGCGTGGTAGAAAGTGGCTTTAGCAGCAGAGACAGAGGAGGAAAATGTAGAGAGGAGGGAGTGAAAGGATGCCAGGTCCGCAGGGAGGCGAGTTTTCCTCCATTTCCGCTCGGCTGCCCGGAGCCCTGTTCTGTGAGCTCGCAATGAGTCATCGAGCCACGGAGCGGGAGGGGAGGACCGAGCCGGCCTGGAGGATAGGGGACATAGAGAGTCAAGGGATGCAGAGAGGGAGGAGAGGAGGGTTGAGGAGGCAGAATCAGGAGATAGGTGGGAGAAGGTTTGAGCGGAGGGAAGAGATGATAGGATGGAAGAGGAGAGAGTAGCGGGGGAGAGAGAGCGAAGGTTGGGACGGCGCGATACCATCCAGTAGGGGCAGTGTGGGAGGTGTTGGATGAGAGCGAGAGGGAAAAGGATACAAGGCAGTGGTCGGAGACTTGGAGGGGAGTTGCAATGAGGTTAGTGGAAGAACAGCATCTAGTAAAGATGAGGTCAAAGCGTATTGCCTGCCTTGTGAGTAGGGGGGGAAGGTGAGAGGGTGAGGTCAAAAGAGGAGAGGAGTGGAAAGAAGGAGGCAGAGAGGAAAGAGTCAAAGGTAGACGTGGGGAGGTTAAAGTCGCCCAGAACTGTGAGAGGTGAGCCGTCCTCAGGAAAGGAGCTTATCAAGGCATCAAGCTCATTGATGAACTCTCCGAGGAACCTGGAGGGCGATAAATGATAAGGATGTTAAGCTTGAAAGGGCTAGTAACTGTGACAGCATGGAATTCAAAGGAGGCGATAGACAGATGGGTAAGGGGAGAAAGAGAGAATGACCACTTGGGAGAGATGAGGATCCCGGTGCCACCACCCCGCTGACCAGACGCTCTCGGGGTGTGCGAGAACACGTGGGCGGACGAAAGAGAGAGCAGTAGGAGTAGCAGTGTTGTCTGTGGTGATCCATGTTTCCGTCAGTGCCAAGAAGTCGAGGGACTGGAGGGAGGCATAGGCTGAGATGAACTCTGCCTTGTTGACCGCAGATTGGCAGTTCCAGAGGCTACCGGAGACCTGGAACTCCACGTGGGTCGTGCGCGCTGGGACCACCAGAGTAGGGTGGCCGCGGCCACGCGGTGAGGAGCGTTTGTATGGTCTGTGCAGAGAGGAGAGAACAGGGATAAACAGACACATAGTTGACAGGCTACAGAAGAGGCTACGCTAATGCAAAGGAGATTGGAATGACAAGTGGACTACACGTCTCGAATGTTCAGAAAGTTAAGCTACGTAGCAAGAATCTTATTGACTAAAATGATTAAAATGATACAGTACTGCTGAAGTAGGCCAGCTGGCAGTGGGTGCGTTGTTGACACTACACTAATCAAGTCGTTCCGTTGAGTGTAATAGTTTCTGCAGTGTTGCTATTCGGGGGCTAGCAGGCTAGCTAGCAGTGTTGTTTACGTTACGTTGCGTTAAAAGAAAGACAATAGATGGCTAGCGAACCTAGAAAATCGCTCTAGACTACACAATTATCTTTGATACAAAGACGGCTATGTAGCTAGCTAAGTAGCTAGCTACGATCAAACAAATCAAACCGTTGTACTGTAATGAAATGAAGTGAAAATGTGATACTACCTGTGAATGCGACCGGGTAGTTGAGTTCTATACAGAAGACGTTGGCTAGCGTTGGCTAGCTAGCAGAGTCACCTACGTTAAGGACGACAAATAGCTGGCTAGCTAACCTCGGTAAATTAAGATAATCACTCTAAGACTACACACTCTAAACCTAAACAACACAATTATCTTGGATACGATGATACGAAGACAGCAAAGACAGCTATGTAGCTAGCTAACACTAAACTAATCAAGTCGTTCAGTTGAGTGTAATAGTTTCTCCAGTGCAGCTAATCAGTGGACGTTAGCTAGCTGGCTAGTGAAGACTACGTTAGGACGGTGAAATACGATAATTATGCAATTATCTTTGATACAAAGACGGCTATGTAGCTAGCTGAGAAGAAATTGCTAAGATAAGACAAATCAAACCGTTGTGATATAATGAAATATAATGAAAAAGTTATACTACCCGTGGGAGCGAAGTGCAGATGCGACCACTCGCTCCAACCGGAACCGGTAGCCTGGTGGGTAGCCTGGTGGGTAGCAGGTACCCTGGTGGGTAGCCGGTCGCCCGGTGGGTAGCAGGTAGCCTGGTGGGTAGTAGGTAGCCTGGTGGGTAGCAGGTCGCCCGGTGGGTAGCAGGTAGCCTGGTGGGTAGTAGGTAACCTGGTGGGAAGTCATGATGTGTTAGCCTGGTGTGAAGCAGGTAGCCTGGTGGGTAGCAGGTAGCCTGGTGGGTAGCAGGTCGCCCGGTGGGTAGCATGTAGCCTGGTGGGTAGCAGGTAGCCTGGTGGGTAGCAGGTCGCCCGGTGGGTAGCAGGTAGCCCGTTGGGTAGTAGGTAGCCTGGTGGGTAACAGGTAGCCTGGTGGGAAGCAGGTAGCCTGGTGGGTAGCAGGTAGCCTGGTGGGTAGTAGGTAGCTTGGTGGGTAGCAGGTAGCCTGGTGTGTAGCAGGTAACCTGGTGGGTAGCAGGTAACCTGGTGGGTAGCAGGTAACCTGGTGGGTAGCAGGTAACCTGGTGGGTAACAGGTAGCCTGGTGTGTAGCAGGTAACCTGGTGGGAAGTCATGATGTGTTAGCCTGGTGTGAAGCAGGTAGCCTGGTGGGTAGTAGGTAGCCTGGTGGGTAGTAGGTAGCCTGGTGGGTAGCAGGTAACCTGGTGGGTAGCAGGTTGCCTGGTGGGAAGCAGGTAGCCTGGTGGGTAGCAGGTAGCCTGGTGGGTAGTAGGTAGCTTGGTGGGTAGCAGGTAGCCTGGTGTGTAGCAGGTAACCTGGTGGGTAGCAGGTAACCTGGTGGGTAGCAGGTAACCTGGTGGGTAACAGGTAGCCTGGTGTGTAGCAGGTAACCTGGTGGGAAGTCATGATGTGTTAGCCTGGTGTGAAGCAGGTAGCCTGGTGGGTAGTAGGTAGCCTGGTGGGTAGTAGGTAGCCTGGTGGGTAGCAGGTAACCTGGTGGGTAGCAGGTTGCCTGGTGGGTAGTAGGTAGCCTGGTGGGTAGCAGGTAGCCTGGTGGGAAGCAGGTAGCCTGGTGGGTAGCAGGTAGCCTGGTGGGTAGTAGGTAGCTTGGTGGGTAGCAGGTAGCCTGGTGTGTAGCAGGTAACCTGGTGGGTAGCAGGTAACCTGGTGGGTAGCAGGTAACCTGGTGGGTAGCAGGTAACCTGGTGGGTAACAGGTAGCCTGGTGTGTAGCAGGTAACCTGGTGGGAAGTCATGATGTGTTAGCCTGGTGTGAAGCAGGTAGCCTGGTGGGTAGTAGGTAGCCTGGTGGGTAGTAGGTAGCCTGGTGGGTAGCAGGTAACCTGGTGGGTAGCAGGTTGCCTGGTGGGAAGCAGGTAGCCTGGTGGGTAGCAGGTAGCCTGGTGGGTAGTAGGTAGCTTGGTGGGTAGCAGGTAGCCTGGTGTGTAGCAGGTAACCTGGTGGGTAGCAGGTAACCTGGTGGGTAGCAGGTAACCTGGTGGGTAACAGGTAGCCTGGTGTGTAGCAGGTAACCTGGTGGGAAGTCATGATGTGTTAGCCTGGTGTGAAGCAGGTAGCCTGGTGGGTAGTAGGTAGCCTGGTGGGTAGTAGGTAGCCTGGTGGGTAGCAGGTAACCTGGTGGGTAGCAGGTTGCCTGGTGGGTAGTAGGTAGACTGGTGGGTAGCAGGTAGCCTGGTGTGTAGCAGGTAGCCTGGTGGGTAGTAGGTAACCTGGTGGGTAGCAGGTAACCTGGTGGGTAGCAGGTAGCCTGTTGGGTAGCAGGTAACCTGGTGGGTAGCAGGTAACCTGGTGGGTAGCAGGTAGCCTGGTGGGTAGCAGGTAGCCTGGTGTGTAACAGGTAGCCTAGTGGGTAGCATGTAGCCTGGTAGGTATCAGGTATTCTGGTGGGTAGCAGGTAGCCTGGTGTGTAGCAGGTAGCCTGGTGGGTAGCAGGTAGCCTAGTGGGTAGAAGGTAGCCTGGTAGGTATCAGGTATTCTGGTGGGTAGCAGGTAGCCTGGTGTGTAGCAGGTAGCCTGGTGGGTAGCAGGTAGCCTAGTGGGTAGAAGGTAGCCTGGTAGGTATCAGGTATTCTGGTGGGTAGCAGGTAGCCTGGTGTGTAGCAGGTAGCCTGGTGGGTAGTAGGTAACCTGGTAGGTAGCAGGTAGCCTGTTGGGTAGCAGGTAACCTGGTGGGTAGCAGGTAGCCTGGTGGGTAGCAAGTAGCCTGGTGGGTAGAAGGTAGCCTGGTGGGTAGAAGGTAGCCTGGTAGGTATCAGGTATTCTGGTGGGTAGCAGGTAGCCTGGTGTGTAGCAGGTAGCCTGGTGGGTAGTAGGTAACCTGGTAGGTAGCAGGTAGCCTGTTGGGTAGCAGGTAACCTGGTGGGTAGCAGGTAGCCTGGTGGGTAGCAAGTAGCCTGGTGGGTAGTAGGTAGCCTGGTGGGTAGCAGGTAACCTGGTGGGTAGCAGGTTGCCTGGTGGGAAGCAGGTAGCCTGGTGGGTAGCAGGTAGCCTGGTGGGTAGTAGGTAGCTTGGTGGGTAGCAGGTAGCCTGGTGTGTAGCAGGTAACCTGGTGGGTAGCAGGTAACCTGGTGGGTAGCAGGTAACCTGGTGGGTAACAGGTAGCCTGGTGTGTAGCAGGTAACCTGGTGGGAAGTCATGATGTGTTAGCCTGGTGTGAAGCAGGTAGCCTGGTGGGTAGTAGGTAGCCTGGTGGGTAGTAGGTAGCCTGGTGGGTAGCAGGTAACCTGGTGGGTAGCAGGTTGCCTGGTGGGTAGTAGGTAGCCTGGTGGGTAGCAGGTAGCCTGGTGGGAAGCAGGTAGCCTGGTGGGTAGCAGGTAGCCTGGTGGGTAGTAGGTAGCTTGGTGGGTAGCAGGTAGCCTGGTGTGTAGCAGGTAACCTGGTGGGTAGCAGGTAACCTGGTGGGTAGCAGGTAACCTGGTGGGTAGCAGGTAACCTGGTGGGTAACAGGTAGCCTGGTGTGTAGCAGGTAACCTGGTGGGAAGTCATGATGTGTTAGCCTGGTGTGAAGCAGGTAGCCTGGTGGGTAGTAGGTAGCCTGGTGGGTAGTAGGTAGCCTGGTGGGTAGCAGGTAACCTGGTGGGTAGCAGGTTGCCTGGTGGGAAGCAGGTAGCCTGGTGGGTAGCAGGTAGCCTGGTGGGTAGTAGGTAGCCTTGGTGGGTAGCAGGTAGCCTGGTGTGTAGCAGGTAACCTGGTGGGTAGCAGGTAACCTGGTGGGTAGCAGGTAACCTGGTGGGTAACAGGTAGCCTGGTGTGTAGCAGGTAACCTGGTGGGAAGTCATGATGTGTTAGTCTGGTGTGAAGCAGGTAGCCTGGTGGGTAGTAGGTAGCCTGGTGGGTAGTAGGTAGCCTGGTGGGTAGCAGGTAACCTGGTGGGTAGCAGGTTGCCTGGTGGGTAGTAGGTAGACTGGTGGGTAGCAGGTAGCCTGGTGTGTAGCAGGTAGCCTGGTGGGTAGTAGGTAACCTGGTGGGTAGCAGGTAACCTGGTGGGTAGCAGGTAGCCTGTTGGGTAGCAGGTAACCTGGTGGGTAGCAGGTAGCCTGGTGGGTAGCAGGTAGCCTGGTGGGTAGCAGGTAGCCTGGTGTGTAACAGGTAGCCTAGTGGGTAGCATGTAGCCTGGTAGGTATCAGGTATTCTGGTGGGTAGCAGGTAGCCTGGTGTGTAGCAGGTAGCCTGGTGGGTAGCAGGTAGCCTAGTGGGTAGAAGGTAGCCTGGTAGGTATCAGGTATTCTGGTGGGTAGCAGGTAGCCTGGTGTGTAGCAGGTAGCCTGGTGGGTAGCAGGTAGCCTAGTGGGTAGAAGGTAGCCTGGTAGGACAAATAATAAAGAAGACACAAAATATCAGGTATTCTGGTGGGTAGCAGGTAGCCTGGTGTGTAGCAGGTAGCCTGGTGGGTAGTAGGTAACCTGGTAGGTAGCAGGTAGCCTGTTGGGTAGCAGGTAACCTGGTGGGTAGCAGGTAGCCTGGTGGGTAGCAAGTAGCCTGGTGGGTAGCAGGTAGCCTGGTGGGTAGGAGTGTTGGGCCAGTAACCTGGAAGGTTGCTGGATCGAATCCCTTAGCCGAAAAGGTACAACTCTGCCATTCTGCCCTTGAGCAAGTCAGTTAACTCCCAACAACAAACTGTTCCCCGTGCGCAGATGACGTCGATTTATGGCAGGCCCTCTCTGATTCTCTAGCAAATCTACCTCCAGCAAAATCTCTCTCCTGAACAGAACACTGGCTTTTATATAGCTACCAGAAAGAATGTGTAACTGGAGACAGCTGCGTCTTGTCGAGGGGGCGGGGTCAGCTCTACAATTAGCCATGGAGTCGACCAATCAGCTGCTTGAGGGATTTCAGGAAGCCATTTCCTGAAATAAACACATGCAAATACACAAACTACAACACATAAACTGGGGAACGTAACAATAACTATAATGATAACTCTAATAATAACTCTAATAATAACTAATAATAACTATGTTAATAACTGATAATATAACGGCGTTCGTCTGTTGAAGGAGAGTCGGACTAAAATGCAGCGTGGTGGTTACTCATGTTCTTTAATGAAAAAATTGCGATACATGAAATAACTAAATAAATACAAAAACAACAAACGGAACGAGAAAACCTAATTACAGCCTGTCTGGTGAAACTACACAGAGACAGGAACAATCACCCACGAAATACACAGTGAAACCCAGGCTACCTAAATATGGATCCCAATCAGAGACAACGAGAATCACCTGACTCTGATTGAGAACCGCCTCAGGCAGCCAAGCCTATACAACACCCCTACTCAGCCGCAATCCCAATAACCACAAAACCCCAATACGACAACAAAACAAACCCATGTCACACCCTGGCCTGAACAAATGTGTGTGAAAACACAAAATACTAAGACCAATGTTGTGTGTGTTATGTTGTGTGTGTGTGTTATGTTGTGTGTGTTAGGCGTGACAGTGTGTGTGTTGTTGTGTTATGCTGTGTGTGTTATGTTGTTGTGTTGTGATGTTGTGTGTGTTAATGTTGTGTGTGTGTTATGTTTTGTGTGTTATGTTGTGTGTGTGTGTGTGTTATGTTGTGTGTGTTATGTTGTGTGTGTGTGTTATATTGTGCGTATGTTATGTTGTGTGTGTTATGTTGTGTGTGTGTGTTATGTTGTGTGTGTTATGTTGTGTGTGTTATGTTGTGTGTGTGTGTTATGTTGTGTGTGTTATGTTGTGTGTGTGTGTTATGTTGTGTGTGTTATGTTGTGTGTGTTATGTGTGTGTGTGTGTGTGTTATGTTGTGTGTTATGTTGTGTGTGTGTTGTGTGTGTGTGTGTGTGTTATGTGTGTGTGTTATGTTGTGTGTGTGTTGTGTGTGTTATGTTGTGTGTGTTATGTTGTGTGTTATGTTGTGTGTGTGTGTTGTGTGTGTGTGTGTTATGTTGTGTGTGTTATGTTGTGTGTGTGTTATGTTGTGTGTGTGTGTGTGTGTTATGTTGTGTGTGTTATGTTGTTGTGTTATGTTGTGTGTGTGTGTGTGTGTTGTGTTGTGTGTTATGTTGTGTGTTTACAGTTTGTGTGTGTTATGTTGTGTGTGTTATGTTGTGTGTGTGTGTTTCAATAAATAGTGTTATGTTGTGTGTTATGTTGTGTGTGTGTTATGTTGTGTGTTATGTTGTGTTGTGTTGTGTGTGTGTGTGTTATGTTGTGTGTGTTGTGTTGTGTGTGTGTGTGTTATGTTGTGTGTGTTATGTGTGTGTGTGTTATGTTGTGTGTGTTATGTTGTGTGTGTGTGTTATGTTGTGTGTGTTATGTTGTGTTTGTTATGTTGTGTGTGTTATGTTGTGTGTGTTATGTTGTGTGTGTGTGTTGTGTGTGTGTGTGTGTGTTATGTTGTGTGTGTTATGTTGTGTGTGTTATGTTGTGTGTGTGTGTTATGTTGTGTGTGTGTGTTATGTTATGTTGTGTGTGTGTGTGTTATGTTGTGTGTGTTATGTTGTGTGTGTGTGTTATGTTGTGTGTGTTATGTTGTGTGTGTTATTGTGTGTGTGTTATGTTTGTGTGTGTGTTATGTTGTGTGTGTTATGTTGTGTGTGTGTGTTGTGTTGTGTGTGTTGTGTGTTTATGTGTTGTGTTGTGTGTGTTATGTTGTGTGTGTGTGTTATGTTGTGTGTGTTGTGTGTGTGTTATGTTGTGTGTGTGTGTTATGTTTGTGTGTGTTGTGTGTTGTTGTGTGTGTGTGTTATGTTGTGTTGTGTGTGTTATGTTGTGTGTGTGTGTGTTATGTTGTGTGTGTGTGTGTTATGTTGTGTGTGTTGTTGTGTGTGTGTGTGTTATGTGTTATGTTGTGTGTGTGTTATGTTGTGTGTGTGTGTTATGTTGTGTGTGTGTGTTGTGTGTTGTTTGTGTTATGTGTGTGTTATGTTGTGTGTGTTATGTTATTGTGTGTGTGTGTTATGTTGTGTGTGTGTGTTATGTTGTGTGTGTTATGTTGTGTGTGTGTGTTATGTTTGTGTGTGTGTGTGTTGTGTTGTGTGTGTTATGTTGTGTGTTATGTTGTGTGTGTTATGTTTGTGTGTGTTGTGTGTGTTATGTTGTGTGTGTTTGTGTGTGTGTTATGTTGTGTTGTGTGTGTTATGTTGTGTGTGTTATGTTGTGTGTGTTGTGTTATGTTGTGTGTGTGTTGTGTTATGTGTGTGTGTTGTTGTGTGTGTGTTTGTTGTGTGTGTTATGTTTGTGTGTGTTATGTTGTGTGTGTGTGTGTTATGTTTGTGTGTGTTATGTTGTGTGTGTGTGTGTTATGTTGTGTGTGTTATGTTGTGTGTGTGTGTTATGTTGTGTGTGTGTGTGTGTGTGTGTGTGTGTTATGTTGTTGTGTGTGTTATGTTGTTGTGTGTGTTATGTGTGTTATATTGTG
>NC_060196.1:61504248-61526748 GCF_021184085.1 Oncorhynchus gorbuscha
CCCAGTTGACCCCATCCACTATGAGCCAGGCCCAGTTGACCCCATCCACTATGAGCCAGGCCCAGTTGACCCCATCCACTATGAGCCAGGCCCAGTTGACCCCATCCACTATGAGCCAGGCCCAGTTGACCCCATCCACTATGAGCCAGGCCCAGTTGACCCCATCCGCTATGAGCCAGGCCCAGTTGACCCCATCCACTATGAGCCAGGCCCAGTTGACCCCATCCGCTATGAGTCAGGCCCAGTAATACGTTTAACATGCATCTCCACAGATGTTATTGACTCTGTGCTATATACAACCAGCTACTGCTGTTGAAACATTGAACACGTTGAACTGGGCTCCAGAGGGGCGCAGCGGTCTAAGGCACTGCATCTCAGTGCAAGAAAGTGTCACTACACGGCCTGGTTCGAACCCAGGCTGTATCACTTCCGGCTGTGATTGGGAGACCCATTGTCACCCCCTGACCTTAGATATCTCTGTTTTCTTTATATTTTGGTTAGGTCAGGGTGTGACTAGTGTGGATACGCCAGTTTTTGAATTGTCTAGGGGTTTTGTAGGTCTAGGTATTTGTATGTTTATGTTGGCCTGATATGGGTCCTAATCAGAGGCAGCTGTTTATCGGTGTCTCTGATTGGGGATCATGTTTAGGGAGCCATTTTCCCCTTTGTGTTTGTGGGTTCTTGTCTTTAGTTGGTCAGCCATTTTCTTGTCCCTTCAGTTGGTGTTTGTGGGTTCTTATCTATGTGTCAGCACTCAGTTGCCTGTCGTCAGCACTCAGTTGGTGTTTTGGTGTTTGTGGGTTCAGTTGGTGTTTTGTCTATGTGTAGTTGCCTGTCAGCACTCAGTTGGTGTTTGTGGGTTCTTGTCTATGTGTAGTTGCCTGTCAGCACTCAGTTGGTGTTTGTGGGTTCTTGTCTATGTGTAGTTGCCTGTCAGCACTCAGTTGGTGTTTGTGGGTTCTGATAGTTGGTTCCCAATCAGAGGCAGCTGTTTATCGTTGTCTCTGATTGGGGATCATATTTAGGTAGCCATTTCCCTTTGGTGTTTGTGGGTTCTTGTCTATGTGTAGTTGCCTGTCAGCACTCATTTGGTGTTTGTGGGTTCTTGTCTATGTGTAGTTGCCTGTCAGCAGTCAGTTGGTGTTTGTGGGTTCTTGTCTATGTGTAGTTGCCTGTCAGCAGTCAGTTGGTGTTTGTGGGTTCTTGTCTATGTGTAGTTGCCTGTCAGCACTCAGTTGGTGTGTTGTTGGGGTTCTGATATGGTTCCCAATCAGAGGCAGCTGTTTATCGTTGTCTCTGATTGGGGATCATATTTTGCCATTTCCCTTTGGTGTTTGTGGGTTCTGATTAGTTGGGCACTCAGTTGGTGTTTGTGGGTTCTTGTCTATGTTAGTTGCCTGTCGGCACTCAGTTGGTGTTTGTGGGTTCTTGTCTATGTGTAGTTGCCTGTCAGCAGTCAGTTGGTGTTTGTGGGTTCTTGTCTATGTGTAGTTGCCTGTCAGCAGTCAGTTGGTGTTTGTGGGTTCTTGTCACTCAGTCAGTTGGTGTTTGTGGGTTCTTGTCTATGTGTAGTTGCCTGTCAGCAGTCAGTTGGTGTTTGTGGGTTCTTGTCTATGTGTAGTTGCCTGTCAGCAGTCAGTTGGTGTTTGTGGGTTCTTGTCTATGTGTAGTTGCCTGTCAGCACTCAGTTGTTTTGCTTCACGTTTTGTTATTTTGGTAAGTTTGTTCAGTGTTTATTCTTCATATAATAAAGAATGTGCGTATACCACGCTGCGCCTTGGTCCGGTTCATACGACGAACGTGACACCCACAGGACGCTGCACAGACGGCCCGCCGTAGTCATGGACGACCGTCGATGTAAATAACTATTTGTTCTTTCACTGAATTGCCAAGTTAAATAAATGGTCCTGCTGTAGCTCAGTTGGTAGAGCATGGCGCTTGTAACGCCAGGGTAGTGGGTTCGATCCCCGGGACCACCCATACGTAGAATGTATGCACACATGACTGTAAGTCGCTTTGGATAAAAGCGTCTGCTAAATGGCATATATTAGGTTCAATTTAAAAACAAAAATCTGAATGTTATTGACTCTGTGGCTGTATACACCAGTCTACTGCTGTCTGACACAGTACTGTTGTCAGGCCAAATAAGGAAACCATTTTGGGACATAAGTATGTTGGAGCTACAAATAGGAAATTGTCCTGGTTAGGTTATCAGGAGGGACTCTGGGTCTTGACCTGCCTATCTGGACTAATAAAATAGGCATTTGTCACTTGCTAATGATTATAGACTTAAACGATTCACAACTTATTTTTAATTGAGTGATTCTTCCTTCTAACCATCAATAGAAACAAGAATAGTGATTTAGAGGAAGTGGCTTGTTTTAACAGTAATCTGTCCTTGGCTTTTTAAATTTAATTTACCCCTTAGTTAATATGGTAGTTTATGTGGTAGTTTATATAGTAGTTTATGTGGTAGTTTATGTGGTAGTTTATATAGTAGTTTATGTGGTAGTTTATATAGTAGTTTATGTGGTAGTTTATATAGTAGTTTGTGGTAGTTTATATAGTAGTTTATGTGGTAGTTTATATAGTAGTTTATATAGTAGTTTATGTGGTAGTTTATATAGTAGTTTATATAGTAGTTTATGTGGTAGTTTATATAGTAGTTTATATAGTAGTTTATATGGTAGTTTATGTGGTAGTTTATATAGTAGTTTATGTGGTAGTTTATATAGTAGTTTATGTGGTAGTTTATATAGTAGTTTATATGGTAGTTTATGTGGTAGTTTATATGGTAGTTTATATAGTAGTTTATATGGTAGTTTATGTGGTAGTTTATATAGTAGTTTATGTGGTAGTTTATATAGTAGTTTATGTGGTAGTTTATGTGGTAGTTTATATAGTAGTTTATGTGGTAGTTTATGTGGTAGTTTATGTGGTAGTTTATATGGTAGTTTATATGGTAGTTTATATGGTAGTTTATATGGTAGTTTATATAGTAGTTTATATGGTAGTTTATGTGGTAGTTTATATGTGGTAGTTTATGTGGTAGTTTATGTGGTAGTTTATGTGGTAGTTTATGTGGTAGTTTATGTGGTAGTTTATGTGGTAGTTTATATAGTAGTTTATATGGTAGTTTATGTGGTAGTTTATATAGTAGTTTATGTGGTAGTTTATGTGGTAGTTTATGTGGTAGTTTATATGGTAGTTTATATGGTAGTTTATGTGGTAGTTTATATGGTAGTTTATATAGTAGTTTATATGGTAGTTTATGTGGTAGTTTATATAGTAGTTTATGTGGTAGTTTATGTGGTAGTTTATGTGGTAGTTTATGTGGTAGTTTATGTGGTAGTTTATGTGGTAGTTTATATGGTAGTTTATGTGGTAGTTTATGTGGTAGTTTATATAGTAGTTTATATAGTAGTTTATGTGGTAGTTTATATAGTAGTTTATATGGTAGTTTATATGGTAGTTTATATGGTAGTTTATGTGGTAGTTTATGTGGTAGTTTATATGGTAGTTTATGTGGTAGTTTATGTGGTAGTTTATATGGTAGTTTATGTGGTAGTTTATATGGTAGTTTATGTGGTAGTTTATGTGGTAGTTTATATGGTAGTTTATGTGGTAGTTTATGTGGTAGTTTATGTGGTAGTTTATTTAGTTTATGGTAGTTTATATGGTAGTTTATATAGTAGTTTATGTAGTGGTAGTTTATGTGGTAGTTTATGTGGTAGTTTATATGGTAGTTTATATAGTAGTTTATGTGGTAGTTTATATAGTAGTTTATATGGTAGTTTATGTGGTAGTTTATATAGTAGTTTATGTGGTAGTTTATATAGTAGTTTATGTGGTAGTTTATATAGTAGTTTATGTGGTAGTTTATGTGGTAGTTTATATGGTAGTTTATGTGGTAGTTTATATAGTAGTTTATATGGTAGTTTATGTAGTTTGTGGTAGTTTATATGGTAGTTTATATGGTAGTTTTATAGTAGTTTATAGTAGTTTATATGGTAGTTTATGTGGTAGTTTATATAGTAGTTTATGTGGTAGTTTATGTGGTGGTTTATATGGTAGTTTATATGGTAGTTTATGTGGTAGTTTATGTGGTAGTTTATATGGTAGTTTATATGGTAGTTTATGTGGTAGTTTACGTGGTAGTTTATATGTAGTTTAGTTTATGTAGGTAGTTTATATGGTAGTTTATGTGGTAGTTTATGTGGTAGTTTATATGGTAGTTTATGTGGTAGTTTATGTGTAGTAGTTTATGTAGGTAGTTTATATGGTAGTTTATGTGGTAGTTTATGGTGTAGTTTATGTGGTAGTTTATATGGTAGTTTATGTGGTAGTTTATGGTGTAGTTTATGTGGTAGTTTATATGGTAGTTTATGTGGTAGTTTATGGTGTAGTTTATGTGGTAGTTTATGTGGTAGTTTATATGGTAGTTTATATAGTAGTTTATGTGGTAGTTTATATAGTAGTTTATATGGTAGTTTATATAGTAGTTTATATGGTAGTTTATATGGTAGTTTATATGGTAGTTTATGTGGTAGTTTATATGGTAGTTTATGTGGTAGTTTATGTGGTAGTTTATGTGGTAGTTTATATAGTAGTTTATGTGGTAGTTTATATAGTAGTTTATATGGTAGTTTATGTGGTAGTTTATATAGTAGTTTATATGGTAGTTTATATAGTAGTTTATATGGTAGTTTACGTGGTAGTTTACGTGGTAGTTTATGTGGTAGTTTGACCTCATTTCAAGATGGCTGCTACCTACATTCCGTTCAGCATTGTGAAGCATAAACGACATAAACACGGAATATGTTAATACACACCGTAAGCCGGGACTCCACAGATCATGAGGATATCTTCTCTGTCTGCCTGTGACCTTCCTGTTATGGATCACCAGCCCCGAGAGTCAAAATGTTTAATTTACACAACGTTTTCACGCTGTAGGCATCCATAACTACGGAACATTGACAGTCTTGTAGCCAAGGGATATGCAGTTGACCTGGGATATGCAGTTGACCTGGGATATGCAGTTGACCTGGGATATGCAGTTGACCTGGGATATGCACCTCATTTCAAGATGGCTGCTATACATTCCGCAGTTGACCTGGGATATGCAGTTGACCAAGGGATATGCAGTTGACCATGGGTTATGCAGTTGACCTGGGATAAGCAGTTGACCTGGGATATGCAGTTGACCTGGGATATGCAGTTGACCTGGGATATGCAGTTGACCTGGGATATGCAGTTGACCTGGGATATGCAGTTGACCTGGGATATGCAGTTGACCTGGGATATGCAGTTGACCAAGGGATATGCAGTTGACCATGGGTTATGCAGTTGACCTGGGATAAGCAGTTGACCTGGGATATGCAGTTGACCTGGGATAAGCAGTTGACCTGGGATATGCAGTTGACCTGGGTTATGCAGTTGACCTGGGTTATGCAGTTGACCTGGGTTATGCAGTTGACCTGGGATATGCAGTTGACCTGGGATATGCAGTTGACCTGGGATATGCAGTTGACCTGGGTGGGATAAAGAAAGGCCTGGACCCTTTTTACGCGTTGCTTCAGAGACTAAACACACAGAGAACGCTGCATTACATAGTAAACAGATTTCATCACTTTAATTGTATCGCTTTAGCATAAAAGATACCTTCTCAAGGGGGGGGGGGGATGAAAAATATCGAACGGCAACCTAAAAGGAATTCAGCTATGAATAATGTTTAAGGACACTGGGAAACGTCCCGTGTTGCCAACTCCTCAATAAGGAAAGTAGCTATTGGTGGTCCTGAAAGTAGCTAGAAGTGGCTAAATGACATCATCACCTAATTTGCATAATTGGCCATGATTGTGATGGGCGCTGTAGGTGAGAGGAATAACGTCGTGGGAGAGACAAAAAGTGAGTTAAAAACTCTGGTTCCGTGACCACACCTGCCACCACATACTACAACATCTGACCATTTGTAGTTGTTGTAGGTTTATCAATCCCATTTTTTTCTCTGATATTCTTCACATGTTGTGGAAGCCATCTGATGTGTTTCCAGTTCCTGACATCAATAATTCAGTTATGACTTGTCAATGAAAGATGACTTTCGAAATAACAAAAACACAAAAAAAAATGTATGTGCTTGATCTTGTGTATTCTGAACTATGTAACTCCTATCTATCTTCTGATATCTTTTTAGCATGTAATTACACATCAAATCAAATCAAATGTATTTATATAGCCCTTCGTACATCAGCTGATATCTCAAAGTGCTGTACAGAAACCCAGCCTAAAACCCCAAACAGCAAGCAATGCAGGTGTAGAAGCACGGTGGCTAGGAAAAACTCCCTAGAAAGGCCAAAACCTAGGAAGAAACCTAGAGAGGAACCAGGCTATGTGGGGTGGCCAGTCCTCTTCTGGCTGTGCCGGGTGGAGATTATAACAGAACATGGCCAAAATGTTAAAATGTTCATAAATGACCAGCATGGTCGAATAATAACAAGGCAGAACAGTTGAAACTGGAGCAGCAGCACGGCCAGGTGGACTGGGGACAGCAAGGAGTCATCATGTCAGGTAGTCCTGGGGCATGGTCCTAGGGCTCAGGTCCTCCGAGAGAGAGAAAGAAAGAGAGAAGGAAAGAATTAGAGAACGCACACTTAGATTCACACAGACATGAATTTAAGTTACTTTAGGGTATGTCTATTTAGGTGGGAAATCTACATTATGCAATAAATAGGATAAATGGTCCACTATAGACTATATGGGTCACTATGGTATAGGTGGAATGTGACAATCGGTCTATAACCAGCCTGTGGAGGTCTATAACTCCATTCCTATTCTATTCAGAGTTTAGAGAAATAAATCACATTGGAAATTTGGTTTAATCAGACTGGTTAATGATCTACAATCAGACTAGTTAATGATCTATAATCAGACTGGTTAATGATCTATAATCAGACTGGTTAATGAGCTATAATCAGACTGGTTAATGATCTATAATCAGACTGGTTAATGAGCTATAATCAGACTGGTTAATGATCTATAATCAGACTGGTTAATGATCTATAATCAGACTGGTTAATGATCTATAATCAGACTGGTTAATGAGCTATAATCAGACTGGTTAATGAGCTGTAATCAGACTGGTTAATGATCTATAATCAGACTGGTTAAGGATCTATAATCAGACTGGTTAATGATCTATAATCAGACTGGTTAATGAGCTATAATCAGACTGGTTAATGATCTATAATCAGACTGGTTAATGAGCTATAATCAGACTGGTTAATGATCTATAATCAGACTGGTTAATGATCTATAATCAGACTGGTTAATGATCTATAATCAGACTGGTTAATGATCTATAATCAGACTGGTTAATGAGCTATAATCAGACTGGTTAATGAGCTATAATCAGACTGGTTAATGATCTATAATCAGACTGGTTAATGATCTATAATCAGACTGGTTAATAATGATCTATAATCAGACTGGTAATGATCTATAATCAGACTGGTTAATGATCTACAATCAGACTGGTTAATGATCTATAATCAGACTGGTTAATGATCTATAATCAGACTGGTTAATGATCTATAATCAGACTGGTTAATGAGCTATAATCAGACTGGTTAATGAGCTGTAATCAGACTGGTTAATGATCTATAATCAGACTGGTTAATGATCTATAATCAGACTGGTTAATGATCTATAATCAGACTGGTTAATGAGCTATAATCAGACTGGTTAATGATCTATAATCAGACTGGTTAATGAGCTATAATCAGACTGGTTAATGATCTATAATCAGACTGGTTAATGAGCTATAATCAGACTGGTTAATGAGCTATAATCAGACTGGTTAATGATCTATAATCAGACTGGTTAATGATCTATAATCAGACTGGTTAATAATGATCTATAATCAGACTGGTAATGATCTATAATCAGACTGGTTAATGATCTACAATCAGACTGGTTAATGATCTATAATCAGACTGGTTAATGATCTATAATCAGACTGGTTAATGATCTATAATCAGACTGGTTAATGAGCTATAATCAGACTGGTTAATGAGCTGTAATCAGACTGGTTAATGATCTATAATCAGACTGGTTAATGATCTATAATCAGACTGGTTAATGATCTATAATCAGACTGGTTAATGATCTATAATCAGACTGGTTAATGATCTATAATCAGACTGGTTAATGATCTACAATCAGACTGGTTAATGATCTATAATCAGACTGGTTAATAATCTATAATCAGACTGGTTAATGATCTATAATCAGACTGGTTAATGAGCTATAATCAGACTGGTTAATGAGCTATAATCAGACTGGTTAATGATCTATAATCAGACTGGTTAATGAGCTATAATCAGACTGGTTAATGAGCTATAATCAGACTGGTTAATGATCTATAATCAGACTGGTTAATGAGCTATAATCAGACTGGTTAATGATCTATAATCAGACTGGTTAATGATCTATAATCAGACTGGTTAATGAGCTGTAATCAGACTGGTTAATGAGCTGTAATCAGACTGGTTAATGATCTATAATCAGACTGGTTAATGATCTATAATCAGACTGGTTAATGATCTATAATCAGACTGGTTAATAATGATCTATAATCAGACTGGTAATGATCTATAATCAGACTGGTTAATGATCTATAATCAGACTGGTTAATGAGCTATTATCAGACTGGTTAATGAGCTGTAATCAGACTGGTTAATGATCTATAATCAGACTGGTTAATGAGCTGTAATCAGACTGGTTAATGAGCTATAATCAGACTGGTTAATGAGCTATAATCAGACTGGTTAATGATCTATAATCAGACTGGTTAATGATCTATAATCAGACTGGTTAATGATCTATAATCAGACTGGTTAATGATCTATAATCAGACTGGTTAATGATCTATAATCAGACTGGTTAATGATCTATAATCAGACTGGTTAATGAGCTGTAATCAGACTGGTTAATGAGCTGTAATCAGACTGGTTAATGAGCTGTAATCAGACTGGTTAATGATCTATAATCAGACTGGTTAATGAGCTGTAATCAGACTGGTTAATGAGCTGTAATCAGACTGGTTAATGATCTATAATCAGACTGGTTAATGAGCTATAATCAGACTGGTTAATAAGATTTGTTTGTTGATTTTGGAAAAGAATCCACCCTCACTTGGCCCCGCCCCACCTACTTAGCCAATCAAACTGCGTATTTTTTATTAAACACTATGTCCTAAATAGAATGCGCCGATTAGTAAACAGTATGCTGTTTAAGTATGTAGTACGCTATTATGGGTATTGGGACACGGCGAGTGTATTGGCCTTGCTAGTCTACAGTACCTGTCACCTGTGATCCCTCCAGTTATATCCCTCTAATTCACAAAGCCCTCGACCTAAATACTGCATGTACCATACCATGCCATGCCAGGGCCCAGACACAGCTAAGTGGGTTAAAGTGAATAGCATTAGTGTTCACACACACACACACAGTGGTGGATAGAGGACATACACACTAAGGGTCCAGATGTCTTAACCAAGTGGTATGTGCTGTGCTCTCATTGGGTAACGAGATGACAGTTTAATATTCTAGCTGAGGTCATATTTAATAAGAATTGTCTGTTTGCCAACCCTGGTTGTTTCTGCTTCAGCCAAATGATGCTGGAGCAGCTACTTCAACTAGACCACTAGTGTCTTGTCAGATGCCGAACACCCGACTTCTCGGGACTCACCAGGGAGAGATACAAGTAAACATGAGAGAGAACTCTTATTAAATGACCTTTCCAGGGCTGATCAGTATTATTATTAGCAGTAGGCCTGTCAGTGTTGGAGGTTCACCTGTCAGTGTTGGAGGTTCACCTGTCAGTGTTGGAGGTTCACCTGTTAGTGCTGGCTGAAAGGAGGTTCACCTGTCAGTGTTGGAGGTTCACCTGTCAGTGTTGGAGGTTCACCTGTCAGTGTTGGAGGTTCACCTGCCAGTGTTGGAGGTTCACCTGTCAGTGTTGGAGGTTCACCTGTCAGTGTTGGCTGAAAGGAGGTTCACCTGCCAGTGTTGGAGGTTCACCTGTCAGTGTTGGAGGTTCACCTGTCAGTGTTGGCTGAAAGGAGGTTCACCTGTCAGTGTTGGAGGTTCACCTGTCAGTGTTGGAGGTTCACCTGTCAGTGTTGGCTGAAAGGAGGTTCACCTGTCAGTGTTGGAGGTTCACCTGTCAGTGTTGGAGGTTCACCTGTCAGTGCTGGAGGTTCACCTGTTAGTGTTGGAGGTTCACCTGTTAGTGTTGGCTGAAAGGAGGTTCACCTGTCAGTGTTGGAGGTTCACCTGTCAGTGTTGGCTGAAAGGAGGTTCACCTGCCAGTGTTGGAGGTTCACCTGTCAGTGTTGGAGGTTCACCTGTTAGTGTTGGAGGTTCACCTGTCAGTGTTGGCTGAAAGGAGGTTCACCTGTCAGTGTTGGAGGTTCACCTGTCAGTGTTGGCTGAAAGGAGGTTCACCTGTCAGTGTTGGAGGTTCACCTGTCAGTGTTGGCTGAAAGGAGGTTCACCTGTCAGTGTTGGAGGTTCACCTGTCAGTGTTGGAGGTTCACCTGTCAGTGCTGGAGGTTCACCTGTCAGTGTTGGAGGTTCACCTGTCAGTGTTGGAGGTTCACCTGTCAGTGTTGGAGGTTCACCTGTCAGTGTTGGAGGTTCACCTGTCAGTGTTGGAGGTTCACCTGTCAGTGTTGGAGGTTCACCTGTCAGTGTTGGAGGTCACCTGTTAGTGTTGGAGGTTCACCTGTTAGTGTTGGAGGTTCACCTGTTAGTGCTGGAGGTTCACCTGTCAGTGTTGGAGGTTCACCTGTCAGTGTTGGAGGTTCACCTGTCAGTGTTGGAGGTTCACCTGTCAGTGTTGGAGGTTCACCTGTCAGTGTTGGAGGTTCACCTGTTAGTGCTGGAGGTTCACCTGTCAGTGTTGGAGGTTCACCTGTCAGTGTTGGAGGTTCACCTGTCAGTGCTGGAGGTTCACCTGTCAGTGTTGGAGGTTCACCTGTCAGTGTTGGAGGTTCACCTGTCAGTGTTGGAGGTTCACCTGTCAGTGTTGGAGGTTCACCTGTCAGTGCTGGAGGTTCACCTGTCAGTGTTGGAGGTTCACCTGTCAGTGTTGGAGGTTCACCTGTCAGTGTTGGAGTTTCACCTGTCAGTGTTGGAGGTTCACCTGTCAGTGTTGGAGGTTCACCTGTCAGTGTTGGAGGTTCACCTGTCAGTGTTGGAGGTTCACCTGTCAGTGTTGGAGGTTCACCTGTTAGTGTTGGCTGAAAGGAGGTTCACCTGTTAGTGCTGGAGGTTCACCTGTCAGTGTTGGAGGTTCACCTGTCAGTGTTGGAGGTTCACCTGTTAGTGCTGGCTGAAAGGAGGTTCATCTGCTTTTCAAACACACCAGACCATTTTTTTCCTCAATTTCCCCACACCGGCCAAATTTTCCTTGATTATTATTAGTAAAATAATTATAATTTTGCTTAAAAAACAACAACAAGTTTGACAGGCCCGCTGTGCTTAAAAATGGACCAGCCCAAATGCCAGATGGTGAGTCCGCCCCTGATCACCACCTTTCCTTGTAGCCTATTAGCCTGTTATCCTGAAAGCACTGCCCGTTTGGTCCAGCTCCTCCCTCATGCCAATGGAATAGTGTGTCAGGTGAGAGTAACCATGGAGATTATTTAGCTAGGAGGGAGAATGAAGGAGAAAGAGAGAGTGGGAGGATATCTCTCTCTGTAGCCTATTGTGGTCCTTCTGTAGCTCAGTTGGTAGAGCATGGCGTTTGTAACGCCAGGATAGTGGGTTCGATCCCCGGGACCACCCATACGTAGAATGTATGCACACATGACTGTAAGTCGCTTTGGATAAAAGCGTCAGCTAAATGGCATATATTATTATTATTATTATTACTATTCCTTCCCACAGTACCGCGTTTTACCGCTAGGCTTTACAAACTCGAGAGTAGGTCGAGCCCAATAGCATCCCTTCTGCATGCCTCTTATTGCGCGTCTCTCCCTGCCACCTCTCTCTCTCTCTCTCTCTCTCTCTCTCTCTCTCTCTCTCTCTCTCTCTCTCTCTCTCTCTCTCTCTCTCTCTCTCTCTCTCTCTCTCTCTCTCTCCCTCCAGTTGCTCCCGCTGCGCCTTGTGGATTCAGAGACACCAGCAAACCGAGAACCGTTGACAAGCATCGTTATCCTCACGCACCAGCAGCAAAACCCCAAATATAATCCAAAATATGACATTCTTAACGATACAGCAGAAACAACCCGTGGTTTGACAACTTCTGACAATCGATTCACAGTCCGTTAGACGCTCGTAGCTGTAAACGGTAAGTGAATTGTTTTTGATTCTGCATTTCACGTTCATTTGAAGAAATGATCCGGTTATTTCCTATACCGCACCTGCTCCGGTTTCATAAACAGATGGTGCGCTATGATAATGACAATATTGATGCTGATTAAATCTCGTTTAGAATTGTTTTTGTTGCTGCTGATTAGGCTATAGCTTGACTACCGTGGATAAACATAACCCGACGTTTTATTAAATCGCTGGATAGTACAGCAAACAAACACTGGGAGAAGCAAAAAAGCCTGCAGCTTTTAATTAGTTGGTATCTGTATGGATTTGTTTTATGCTAATATTTCAAATTTTTATGGATGATTTTTTACCGTAGGCCATTGCATTTAATATGATCAGATCACGGATGGTTGTATTGTTGCCACCACCAAGGAATCGTAGCCAATGATGTGTATACATACCCTAGATATATTTTTCTATGTATTAGCCATTGCAGTCTTTGAAGCCACTGGTCGGCCATATTGGTACTCCCCGGTAAGGGACAGTCCTCCGTAGGAATTAATTGAATTCTACAGTATTTCAATTAAATGTTTCATGGTCAAAATGACATCTTTTTTAGGTATTTAGTAACATTAGTTATCCCAAGCATTTGTACTTTTAGGAAAACATTTTGATGTCATTTTTCTTCTTGCGTTTAGCTCCCACACTATAATTTGTGAGCTAAGAAAATGTCAATGGTGGCTAAGTGTCAAGATGGAGGCATGGCGGCAACATCGCGGCAACATCACAGCAACACCTATCTAGTGAAATATATAAAGCATTGATCATAGCCTATTGCCTTTCTTTCCTGAACAAGCTCATGAGGGAGACTCAGTAATTTACAAGGCATGTTGACTAACTTCTTAGTTACCACTGTATGTGTCTGCAGTTGCTTTTTCTCCGTTAATGAGGGGGTTTAGGTACATAGAAAACAGTAGCATTGGTATCCGATATGTAGGCTATTTTGTGAAATGTTCTAATTTATTTTCAGATAAAACCTGCTACCATGCGCACTCATGCAATACAGCCTGACCAGTGAGCAAAAGACATTGAAAATACATAATTCTGGTTGAAACAGCATCTATGCAAGGTGTTGTGCTCCCTGTTAGACTTATCTATCTACCTACTTATCTATCTACCTATCTGCTTATCTATCTACCTACTTATCTATCTACCTACTTATCTATCTACCTATCTGCTTATCTATCTATCTGCTTATCTATCTATCTGCTTATCTATCTACCTGCTTATCTATCTATCTGCTTATCTATCTATCTGCTTATCTATCTATCTGCCTATCTATCTACCTGCTTATCTATCTATCTGCTTATCTATCTATCTGCTTATCTATCTATCTATCTGCTTATCTATCTGCTTATCTATCTGCTTATCTATCTATCTATCTATCTATCTATCTATCTATCTATCTATCTATCTATCTATCTATCTATCTATCTATCTATCTATCTATCTATCTATCTATCTATCTATCTATCTATCTATCTATCTATCTATCTACTTATCTATCTATCTGCTTATCTATCTATCTGCTTATCTATCTACCTACTTATCTATCTGCTTATCTATCTATCTGCTTATCTATCTATCTGCTTATCTATCTATCTACTTATCTACCTGCTTATCTATCTATCTGCTTATCTATCTATCTGCTTATCTATCTACCTGCTTATCTATCTATCTGCTTATCTATCTATCTGCTTATCTATCTATCTGCTTATCTATCTACTTATCTATCTACTCATCTATCTATCTACTCATCTATCTATCTACTTATCTATCTATCTGCTTATCTATCTATCTATCTATCTATCTATCTATCTATCTATCTATCTATCTATCTATCTATCTATCTATCTATCTATCTATCTATCTATCTATCTATCTATCTATCTATCTATCTATCTATCTATCTATCTATCTATCTATCTATCTATCTATCTATCTGCTTATCTATCTACCAACTTATCTATCTATCTACGTATCTATCTATCTGCTTATCTACTTATCTATCTATCTACTTATCTTGTAGCCTACTCTCCAAATCAGTTCTGCCAGCAGATATTCAGATGGCCAACTAGAGTCATTCGTTTGTGATGTTGAAACAAGTAATATCGCCCACCAGGAGGTTTTCCACAATAAGGAGAGATAATGAGACTGATCCAATAAGGAGAGACAATGAGACTGATCCAATAAGGAGAGACAATGAGACTGATCCAATAAGGAGAGACAATAAGATAAGACTGATCCAATAAGGAGAGACAATGAGACTGATCCAATAAGGAGAGGCTATAAGACTGATCCAATAAGGAGAGACATTGAGACTGATCCAATAAGGAGAGACAACGAGACTGATCCAATAAGGAGAGACAATGAGACTGATCCAATAGGGAGAGACAATGAGACTGATCCAATAGGGAGAGACAATGAGACTGATCCAATAGGGAGAGACAATGAGACTGATCCAATAGGGAGGGACTATAAGACTGATCCAATAGGGAGAGACAATGAGACTGATCCAATAGGGAGAGACAATGAGACTGATCCAATAGGGAGAGACAATGAGACTGATCCAATAAGGAGAGGCTATAAGACTGATCCAATAAGGAGAGACAATGAGACTGATCCAATAAGGAGAGACAATGAGACTGATCCAATAAGGAGAGACAATGAGACTGATCCAATAAGGAGAGACAATGAGACTGATCCAACAGGGAGAGACAATGAGACTGATCCAATAAGGAGAGACAACGAGACTGATCCAATAAGGAGAGACAATGAGACTGATCCAATAGGGAGAGACAATGAGACTGATCCAATAAGGAGAGACAATGAGACTGATCCAATAAGGAGAGACAATGAGACTGATCCAATAAGGAGAGACAATGAGACTGATCCAATAAGGAGAGACAATGAGACTGATCCAATAAGGAGAGACAATGAGACTGATCCAATAGGGAGAGACAATGAGACTGATCCAATAGGGAGAGACAATGAGACTGATCCAATAGGGAGAGACAATGAGACTGATCCAATAGGGAGAGACAATGAGACTGATCCAATAGGGAGAGACAATGAGACTGATCCAATAGGGAGAGACAATGAGACTGATCCAATAGGGAGAGACAATGAGACTGATCCAATAGGGAGAGACAATGAGACTGATCCAATAGGGAGAGACAATGAGACTGATCCAATAGGGAGAGACAATGAGACTGATCCAATAGGGAGAGACAATGAGACTGATCCAATAGGGAGAGACAATGAGACTGATCCAATAGGGAGAGACAATGAGACTGATCCAATAGGGAGGGACTATAAGACTGATCCAATAGGGAGAGACAATGAGACTGATCCAATAGGGAGAGACAATGAGACTGATCCAATAGGGAGAGACAATGAGACTGATCCAATAGGGAGAGACAATGAGACTGATCCAATAGGGAGAGACAATGAGACTGATCCAATAGGGAGAGACAATGAGACTGATCCAATAGGGAGAGACAATATCCAGACAATGAGAGATCCAATAGGAGAGACAATGAGACTGATCCAATAGGGAGAGACAATGAGACTGATCCAATAGGGAGGGACTATAAGACTGATCCAATAGGGAGAGACAATGAGACTGATCCAATAGGGAGAGACAATGAGACTGATCCAATAGGGAGAGACAATGAGACTGATCCAATAGGGAGAGACAATGAGACTGATCCAATAGGGAGAGACAATGAGACTGATCCAATAGGGAGAGTCATACCAGTAAGCCAGGAGAGGCAATGAGACTGACCCAATAGGGAGAGACAATGAGACTGATCCAATAGGGAGGGACTATAAGACTGATCCAATAGGGAGAGACAATGAGACTGATCCAATAGGGAGAGACAATGAGACTGATCCAATAGGGAGAGACAATGAGACTGATCCAATAGGGAGAGACAATGAGACTGATCCAATAGGGAGAGACAATGAGACTGATCCAATAAGGAGAGACAATGAGACTGATCCAATAGGGAGAGACAATGAGACTGATCCAATAAGGAGAGACAATGAGACTGATCCAATAAGGAGAGACAATGAGACTGATCCAATAGGGAGAGACAATGAGACTGATCCAATAAGGAGAGACAATGAGACTGATCCAATAAGGAGAGACAATGAGACTGATCCAACAGGGAGAGACAATGAGACTGATCCAATAAGGAGAGACAATGAGACTGATCCAATAAGGAGAGACAATGAGACTGATCGAATAGGGAGAGACAATGAGACTGATCCAATAGGAACAAGCAACACCTGAATTGCAGGTGATCTCTCTAGAAACAAGCAACACCAGAATTGACAATGAGGTGATCTCAATAGGAAGACAATGAGACAACACCTGAATTGCAGGTGATCTCTAGAAACAAGCAACACCAGAATTGGAGGTGATCTCTCTAGGAACAAGCAACACCTGAATTGCAGGTGATCTCTCTAGGAACAAGCAACACCAGAATTGCAGGTGATCTCTCTAGAAACAAGCAACACCAGAATTGCGGGTGATCTCTGTAGGAACAAGCAACACCTGAATTGCGGGTGATCTCTGTAGGAACAAGCAACACCAGAATTGCGGGTGATCTCTGTAGGAACAAGCAACACCTGAATTGCGGGTGATCTCTGTAGAAACAAGCAACACCAGAATTGCGGGTGATCTCTGTAGAAACAAGCAACACCTGAATTGCGGGTGATCTCTGTAGGAACAAGCAACACCAGAATTGCGGGTGATCTCTGTAGAAACAAGCAACACCAGAATTGCGGGTGATCTCTGTAGGAACAAGCAACACCAGAATTGCGGGTGATCTCTGTAGGAACAAGCAACACCTGAATTGCGGGTGATCTCTGTAGGAACAAGCAACACCAGAATTGCGGGTGATCTCTGTAGGAACAAGCAACACCTGAATTGCGGGTGATCTCTGTAGGAACAAGCAACACCAGAATTGCGGGTGATCTCTGTAGGAACAAGCAACACCAGAATTGCGGGTGATCTCTGTAGGAACAAGCAACACCTGAATTGCGGGTGATCTCTGTAGGAACAAGCAACACCAGAATTGCGGGTGATCTCTGTAGGAACAAGCAACACCTGAATTGCGGGTGATCTCTGTAGAAACAAGCAACACCAGAATTGTGGGTGATCTCTGTAGAAACAAGCAACACCTGAATTGCGGGTGATCTCTGTAGAAACAAGCAACACCAGAATTGCGGGTGATCTCTGTAGAAACAAGCAACAACAGAATTGCGGGTGATCTCTGTAGGAACAAGCAACACCTGAATTGCAGGTGATCTCTCTAGAAACAAGCAACACCAGAATTGCAGGTGATCTCTCTAGAAACAAGCAACACCTGAATTGCAGGTGATCTCTCTAGAAACAAGCAACACCTGAATTGCAGGTGATCTCTCTAGAAACAAGCAACACCTGAATTGCAGGTGATCTCTCTAGAAACAAGCAACACCTGAATTGCAGGTGATCTCTGTAGAAACAAGCAACACCTACATTGCAGGTGATCTCTGTAGAAACAAGCAACATTTTCACTAAGCCAGCAGTTAGGCATGAATAACATAATCTCTAGGTGAGTCCTCTAAAACACAACTCAGCCAATGGGAATAACCAAATCTCTTTTCTCTAAACACAAGTCAGCCAATGAATAACATAATCTCTCGGTGAGTCCTCTAAAACACAACTCAGCCAATGGGAATAACCAAATCTCTCTGTGAGTCCTCTAAAACACAACTCAGCCAATGGGAATAACCAAATCTCTCTGTGAGTCCTCTAAAACACAACTCAGCCAATGGGAATAACCAAATCTCTCTGTGAGTCCTCTAAAACACAACTCAGCCAATGGGAATAACCAAATCTCTCTGTGAGTCCTCTAAAACACAACTCAGCCAATGGGAATAACCAAATCTCTCTGTGAGTCCTCTAAAACACAACTCAGCCAATGGGAATAACCAAATCTCTCTGTGAGTCCTCTAAAACACAACTCAGCCAATGGGAATAACCAAATCTCTCTTTGCGTCCTCTAAAACACAACTCAGCCAATGGGAATAACCAAATCTCTCTGTGAGTCCTCTAAAACACAACTCAGCCAATGGGAATAACCAAATCTCTCTGTGAGTCCTCTAAAACACAACTCAGCCAATGGGAATAACCAAATCTCTCTGTGAGTCCTCTAAAACACAACTCAGCCAATGGGAATAATCAAATCTCTCTGTGAGTCCTCTAAAACACAACTCAGCCAATGGGAATAACCAAATCTCTCTGTGAGTCCTCTAAAACACAACTCAGCCAATGGGAATAACCAAATCTCTCTGTGAGTCCTCTAAAACACAACTCAGCCAATGGGAATAACCAAATCTCTCTGTGAGTCCTCTAAAACACAACTCAGCCAATGGGAATAACCAAATCTCTCTTTGCGTCCTCTAAAACACAACTCAGCCAATGGGAATAACCAAATCTCTCTGTGAGTCCTCTAAAACACAACTCAGCCAATGGGAATAACCAAATCTCTCTGTGAGTCCTCTAAAACACAACTCAGCCAATGGGAATAACCAAATCTCTCTGTGAGTCCTCTAAAACACAACTCAGCCAATGGGAATAACCAAATCTCTCTGTGAGTCCTCTAAAACACAACTCAGCCAATGGGAATAACCAAATCTCTCTGTGAGTCCTCTAAAACACAACTCAGCCAATGGGAATAACCAAATCTCTCTGTCAGTCCTCTAAAACACAACTCAGCCAATGGGAATAACCAAATCTCTCTGTCAGTCCTCTAAAACACAACTCAGCCAATGGGAATAACCAAATCTCTCTGTGAGTCCTCTAAAACACAACTCAGCCAATGGGAATAACCAAATCTCTCTGTGAGTCCTCTAAAACACAACTCAGCCAATGGGAATAACCAAATCTTTCTGTGAGTCCTCTAAAACACAACTCAGCCAATGGGAATAACATAATCTCTCTGTGAGTCCTCTAAAACACAACTCAGCCAATGGGAATAACATAATCTCTCTGTGAGTCCTCTAAAACACAACTCAGCCAATGGGAATAACATAATCTCTCTGAGTCCTCTAAAACACAACTCAGCCAAGCAGCACTTGCTTCTTGACACAATGCCTGCTTAACCCGGAAGCCAGCCGCACCAAAGTGTTGGAGGAAACACCGTACACCCGTCGACCGTGTCAGTATGTATTGCGTTGAAGTTCCTTAGACCGTTGCACCATTCGGGAGGCTTTGAAAGTTGATAAACTAACCTCACTTTTGAGAAGCTCTTGAATGTTTTGGTCAACCTACTAGAGAGCTCTACTTTGTCTACACCCATTCAGCATCGTGCACACTCTCTTAAGTCTTTAGCCCCGCCCATTCAGCATCGTTCACACCCTATTAAGTCCTTAGCCCCGCCCATCTCATTAAGGATTCACATGAGACCATGTACTAAACAACCAATGATTTCAAGACTAAAGGCTGGTTTAGACTACGTGTATCGACAGTTGTCGCCATGACATCATGAACATTCTATTGTCGCCATGACATCATGAACATTCTATTGTCCCCATGACATCATGAACATTCAGTTGTCGCCATGACATCATGAACATTCTATTGTCATCCGACATCAAACTTGTCATTGTCATTATGAAAAAGTATAAACACAAAAACTACCAAAAAATTACAAATGTATTAATTTAAAAATCCTTCCTCAGCGATCTACACAAAACACCCCATAATGTCAAGTTGGAAACAAGTTTTTAGATTTTTTAAATTTTTATAAATGTATTTAAAAACATTTTTTTGTAAAAGAAACCTTTCATAAGTATTCCTTTGTTCTGAGACTCGAAATTGAGCTCCGTTGCTTCCTGTTTCCATTGATCATCCTTGAGATGTTTCTACGACTTGATTGGAGTTCACCTGTGGTAAATTAAACTGATTGGACATGATTTGGAAAGACACACACCTGTCTACAGCGCCTTCGGAAAGTATACACATCCCCTGAATTTGTTCACATTTTGTTATGATACTAGCCTTATTCTAACATTTATTTTAATAGTTTTTTTCCTCATCAATCTACACACAATACCTCATAATGACAAAGCAAAACCGTTTTTTAGCCATTTTTGCAAATTTATAAAAATTTAAAAAATGAGCCACCCATTACCTTGATGACAGCTTTGCACACTCTTGGCATTCTCTCAACCAGCTTCCCCTGGAATGCTTTTCCAACAGTCTTGAAGGAGGTCCCACATATGCTGAGCACTTTTTGGCTGTCCAACTCATACCAAACCATCTCAATTGGGTTGAGGTCGGGTGATTGTGGAGGCCAGGTCATCTGATGCAGAACTCCATCACTCTCTTTCTTGGTCAAATAGCCCTTATACATCCTGGAGGTGTGTTGGGTTATTGTCCTGCTGAAAAACAAATTACAGTCCCACTAAGGCCAAACTAGATGGGATGGCTTACTGCTGCAGAATGCTGTGGTATCCATGCTGGTTAAGTGTTCCTTTGAATTCTAAATAAATCACAGACAGTGTCACCATCTCCTTTATTTATTAATAATATAGAGATAAAATAGATGATGAGATGATGTTGCTGGATAAATAAAGAGATAAAACAGATGATGTTGCTGGAGGAATAAAGAGATAAAACAGATGATGTTGCTGGAGGATTAAAGAGATAAAACAGATGATGTTGCTGGAGGAATAAAGAGATAAAACAGATGATGTTGCTGGATAAATAAAGAGATAAAACAGATGATGTTGCTGGATAAATAAAGAGATAAAACAGATGATGTTGCTGGATAAATAAAGAGATAAAACAGATGATGTTGCTGGAGGAATAAAGAGATAAAACAGATGATGTTGCTGGAGGAATAAAGAGATAAAACAGATGATGTTGCTGGATAAATAAAGAGATAAAACAGATGATGTTGCTGGATAAATAAAGAGATAAAACAGATGATGTTGCTGGATAAATAAAGAGATAAAACAGATGATGTTGCTGGAGGAATAAAGAGATAAAACAGATGATGTTGCTGGATAAGTAAAGAGATAAAACAGATGATGTTGCTGGATAATAAAGAGATAAAACAGATGATGTTGCTGGAGGAATAAAGAGATAAAACAGATGATGTTGCTGGATAAGTAAAGAGATAAAACAGATGATGTTGCTGGATAAATAAAGAGACTTTTGGGATCCACGAGTATCCTAATCCTCTGTCCCAGTAGGCCTATTGAAAATGTAGCTAGAAGGTTCATTAACTAGGCCTCAATTTCTCATCCGGCTCCCTCCCTCCCTATCTCCCTCCCTATCTCTCTCCCTCCTTATCTCTCTCCCTCCCTCTATATATCTGGGTGTCAGTGGTGGAGAATCATACCCATTTAAAGGAGTAAAACTAGGCCTACACACTGTTTTAATGGAACAGCATTTAAACTACTGTGTGTCTTCGACCAGACGTCTTCATGTACATATCAGTGATATCTTCAACCCTCCCATCTCTCTGGTACTGAGTTTGTCTTTCTTTCTTTCTCTATCTAGCAGGTCTCTGTTCCCTAACGTTTAATAATGCAGCAATGTTTTGGACCACCGTGTCTCTCTTCAGAGAAGTACACAGAAACATTCCCGTCGGAAACATAAATAACATTCATATCTTAACCCTTCATCTCTCCGTGTCCTCCCTCCATATATCCTCCTCCCTCCATGTATCATTAACTATCTCTTCTCCCACATCCTGGACCAGCAGTGTGAAGGTCTGCGCTGAGACACGAATGAATGGTGGTCGTTATGTGAGAGAATGACTATAGGGTTCAGCAGGTACTTGCACTCAAACCATAACCATGAGATAAGACAGTCTGTTGTCGAGAGTAACCATGTTTATATGCACACCAATATATATTTCCACACCAATATATATTTCCACACCAATATATATTTCCACACCAATATATATTTCCACACCAATATATATTTCCACACCAATATATATTTCCACACCAATATATATTTCCACACCAATATATATTTCCACACCAATATGGAGGGTGGGGGGGGGCAGTGGGAAGGATAGAGGGAGGGATTGGGTAGCTAGGTTG
>NC_060196.1:61531748-61544248 GCF_021184085.1 Oncorhynchus gorbuscha
TCACCATCAGTACGACCAAGAATATGTTTTCCGCGATGCGGATCCTGTGTTCTGCCTTACAAATAGGACAACGGAATGGATCGCATGCAGCGACCCAAAGAAACGACTCCGAAAAAGAGGGAAACGCGGCGGTGTTCTGGTCAGACTCCGAAAAAGGGCACATCGCGCACCACTTCCCAGCATTCTTCTTGCCAATGTCCAGTCTCTCGACAACAAGGTTGAAATCCGAGCAAGGGTGGCATTCCAGAGGGACATCAGAGACTGCAACGTTCTCTGCTTCACGGAAACATGGCTTACTGGGAAGACGCTATCCAGGGCGGTGCAGCCAACGGGTTTCTCCACGCATCGCGCCGACAGAAACATACATCTCTCTGGTAAGAAGAGTGGCGGGGGTGTATGCCTCATGACTAACGGGACATGGTGTGATGAAGGAAACATATAGGAACTCAAATCCTTCTGTTCACCTGATTTAGAATTCCTCACAATCAAATGTAGACCGCATTATCTTCCAAGAGAATTCTCTTCGATTATAATCACAGCCGTATATATCCCCCCCAAGCGGACACATCGATGGCTCTGAACGAACTTTATTTAACTCTTTGCAAACTGGAAACCATTTATCCGGAGGCTGCATTCATTGTAGCTGGGGATTTTAACAAAGCTAATCTGAAAACAAGACTCCCTAAATTTGATCAGCATATCGATTGCGCAACCAGGGGTGGTAAAACCCTGGATCATTGTTACTCTAACTTCCGCGACGCATATAAGGCCCTGCCCCACCCCCCTTTCGGGAAAGCTGACCACGACTCCATTTTGCTGATCCCTGCCTACAGGCAGAAACTAAAACAAGAGGCTCCCACGCTGAGGTCTGTCCAACGCTGGTCAGACCAAGCTGACTCTACACTCCAAGACTGCTTCCATCACGTGGACTGGGACATGTTCCGTATTGCGTCAGATGGAAATATTGACGAATACGCTGATTCGGTGTGCGAGTTCATTAGAACGTGCGGCGAAGATGTCGTTCCCATAGCAACGATAAAAACATTCCCAAACCAGAAACCGTGGATTGATGGCAGCATTCGCGTGAAACTGAAAGCGCGAACCACTGCTTTTAATCAGGGCAAGGTGTCTGGTAACATGTCCAAATATAAACAATGCAGCTATTCCCTCCGCAAGGCTATTAAACAAGCTAAGCGTCAGTACAGAGACAAAGTGGAATCTCAATTCAATGGCTCAGACACAAGAGGCATGTGGCAGGGTCTACAGTCAATCACGGACTACAAGAAGAAACTCAGCCCAGTCACGGACCAGGATGTCTTGCTCCCAGGCAGACTAAATAACTTTTTTGCCCGCTTTGAGGACAATACAGTGCCACTGACACGGCCTGCAACGAAAACATGCGGTCTCTCCTTCACTGCAGCCGAGGTGAGTAAGACATTCAAACGTTTTCCCCCTCGCACGGCTGCAGGCCGCGCCCTCAGAGCATGCGCAGACCAGCTGGCCGGTGTGTTTACGGACATATTCAATCAATCCCTATACCAGTCTGCTGTTCCCACATGCTTCAAGAGGGCCACCATTGTTCCTGTTCCCAAGAAAGCTAAGGTAACTGAGCTAAACGACTACCGCCCCGTAGCACTCACTTCCATCATCATGAAGTGCTTTGAGAGACTAGTCAAGGACCATATCACCTCCACCCTACCTGACACCCTAGACCCACTCCAATTTGCTTACCGCCCAAATAGGTCCACAGACGATGCAATCTCAACCACACTGCACACTGCCCTAACCCACCTGGACAAGAGGAATACCTATGTGAGAATGCTGTTCATCGACTACAGCTCGGCATTCAACACCATAGTACCCTCCAAGCTCGTCATCAAGCTCGAGACCCTGGGTCTCGACCCCGCCCTGTGCAACTGGGTACTGGACTTCCTGACGGGCCGCCCCCAGGTGGTGAGGGTAGGCAACAACATCTCCACCCTGCTGATCCTCAACACGGGGGCCCCACAAGGGTGCGTTCTGAGCCCTCTCCTGTACTCCCTGTTCACCCACGACTGCGTGGCCACGCACGCCTCCAACTCAATCATCAAGTTTGCGGACGACACAACAGTGGTAGGCTTGATTACCAACAACGACGAGACGGCCTACAGGGAGGAGGTGAGGGCCCTCGGAGTGTGGTGTCAGGAAAATAACCTCACACTCAACGTCAACAAAACTAAGGAGATGATTGTGGACTTCAGGAAACAGCAGAGGGAACACCCCCTATCCACATCGATGGAACAGTAGTGGAGAGGGTAGCAAGTTTTAAGTTCCTCGGCATACACATCACAGACAAACTGAATTGGTCCACTCACACTGGCCTCTTCAACCTCAGGAGGCTGAAGAAATTCGGCTTGTCACCAAAAGCACTCACAAACTTCTACAGATGCACAATCGAGAGCATCCTGACGGGCTGTATCACCACCTGGTACGGCAACTGCTCCGCCCTCAACTGTAAGGCTCTCCAGAGGGTAGTGAGGACTGCACAACGCATCACCGGGGGCAAACTACCTGCCCTCCAGGACACCTACACCACCCGATGTTACAGGAAGGCCATAAAGATCATCAAGGACATCAACCACCCGAATCACTGCCTGTTCACCCCGCTATCATCCAGAAGGCGAGGTCAGTACATGTGCATCAAAGCTGGGACCGAGAGACTGAAAAACAGCTTCTATCTCAAGGCCATCAGACTGTTAAACAGCCACCACTAACATTGAGTGGCTGCTGCCAACACACTGTCATTGACACTGACCCAACTCCAGCCACTTTAATAATGGGAATTGATGGGAAATGATGTAAATATATCACTAGCCACTTTAAACAATGCTACCTTATATAATGTTACTTACCCTACATTATTCATCTCATATGCATATGTATATACTGTACTCTACATCATCGACTGCATCCTTATGTAATACATGTATCACTAGCCACTTTAACTATGCCACTTTGTTTACTTTGTCTACACACTCATCTCATATGTATATACTGTACTCGATACCATCTACTGTATGCTGCTCTGTACCATCACTCATTCATATATCCTTATGTACATATTCCTTATCCCCTTACACTGTGTATAAGACAGTAGTTTTGGAATTGTTAGTTAGATTACTTGTTGGTTATCACTGCATTGTGAAGAAGCACAAGCAGAAGCACAAGCATTTCGCTACACTCGCATTAACATCTGCTAACCATGTGTATGTGACAAATAAAATTTGATTTGATTTGATTTTTACATTGTTTTCATTGAGGAAATGTACGAGTCTGCTGTTAATGATAATGCGGAGGATTTTACCAAGGTTGCTGTTGATACATATTCCACGGTAGTTATTGGGGTGCCAGGATGATGTTAAAGAGTTTAAGTATATTGGAGTAGATGTTTAAGTATAGCTTTCTGTATATTTGATCATTTCATTGAGGATACCATCAACACCACAGGCATTTTTGTGTTGGAGGGTATTTATTTTGTCCTGTAGCTCATTCAAGGTAATTGGAGAATCCAGAGGATTCTGGAATCCAGAGGGTTCTGGAATCCAGAGGGTTCTGGAATCCAGTAGGTTCTGGAATCCAGAGGGTTCTGGAATCCAGAGGGTTCTGGAATCCAGTAGGTTCTGGAATCCAGTGGGTTCTGGAATCCAGTAGGTTCTGGAATCCAGTGGGTTCTGGAATCCAGTGGGTTCTGGAATCCAGTAGGTTCTGGAATCCAGTGGGTTCTGGTAGTCTTTAATAGTTGATTCTAAGATTTTCTATTTGATCCTGTATATGGTTTTGCTCTTTGTTCTTTGTTATAGAGCCAAAAATATTGGAGAAGTGGTTTACCCATACATCTCCATTTTGGATAGATCATTCTTTGTGGTGGTGTTTGTTTAGTGTTTTCCAATTGTCCCAGAAGTGTTTAGAGTCTATGGATTCTTCAATTACATTGAGCTGATTTCTGACGTGCTGTTCCTTCTTTTTCCGTAGTGTATTTCTGTATTGTTTTAATGATTCACCATAGTGAAGGCGTAGACTCAGGTTTTCCGTAGTGTATTTCTATATTGTTTTAGTGATTCATCATAGTGAAGGCGTAGACTCAGGTTTTCCGTAGTGTATTTCTGTATTGTTTTAATGATTCATCATAGTGAAGGCGTAGACTCAGGTTTTCCGTAGAGTATTTCTATATTGTTTTAGTGATTCATCATAGTGAAGGCGTAGACTCAGGTTGTCCAGAACTCTATGTTTTTGGTTGGACAGGTTTCTCAATTTCTTTCTTAGATTTTTGCATTCTTCATAAACCATTTGTCATTGTTAATTTTCTTCGGTTTTCATTTTGACATTTCTAGATTTGATAAGGAAGCTGAGAGGTCAAAAATACTGTTTACATTTTCTACTGCCAAGTTTACACCTTCACTATTACAGTGAAACCTTTTGTCCAGGAAATTGTTTGGAAGGGATTGAATTTTGTTGATGTTGCTTAATAGATTTTTGGTACATTTCTACACTACATTCCTTCCATCTATAGCATTTCTTAATATTATTCAGTTCCTTTGGCTTTGATGCCTCATGATTGAGTATTGCTCTGTTCAAGTAGCCTGTGATTTTGCTGTGATCTGATAGGGGTGTCAGTGGGCTGACTGTGAACGCTCTGAGAGACTCTGGGTTGAGGTCAGTGATAAAGTAGTCTACAGTACAACTGCCAAGAGGTGTACCTACCATAGGAGTCCCCTCAAAGCCTACCATTAACTATGTACATACCCATACTCCATACCCCTCTAGGATGGAGAAAATGTCTTCATTAAAGTATGGTGATTTTAGTGGGGGGACATACATAGATATAGGTAGCACACAGGAGGACATTTTTCTCTGTTAAGATCATTTCATTTCGAATTTCTTGTCCAAGCTGGTCCTGCAAGCTGGTCCCCAAGACAGCAACACAATTAGAGAGTGGAGAGAGAGAGAGAGAGAGAGAGAGAGAGAGAGAGAGAGAGAGAGAGAGAGAGAGAGAGAGAGAGAGAGAGAGAGAGAGAGAGAGAGAGAGAGAGAGAGAGAGAGCAAACACAAACACACCCTACAGAGCCCCAGGACAGCAGCACAATTCGACCCAACCAAATAATGACTTTTTAATTACTTTGGAAAGAATTTTCAATAAAACACAGAAAACTAGAATGCTATTTGGCCCTAAACAGAAAGTACACAGGGGCAGAATACCTGATCACTGTGACTGACTCAAACTTAAGGAAAGCTTTGACTATGTACACACTCAGTGAGCATAGCCTTGCTATTGAGAAAGGCCGCCATAGACAGACCTGGCTCTCAAGAGAAGACAGGCTATGTGCTCACTGCCCACAAAATGAGGTGGAAACTGAGCTGCACTTCCTAACCTCCTGCCCAATGTATGACCATATTAGAGACACATATTTCCCTCAGATTACACAGATCCACAAAGAATTCAAAAACAAATCCAATTTTGATAAACTCCCATATCTACTGGGTGAAATACCACAGTGTGACATCACAGCAGCAAGATTTGTGACCTGTTGCCACAAGAAAAGGGCAACCAGTGAAGAACAAACACCATTGTAAATACAACCCATATTTATGCTTATTTATTTTATCTTGTGTCCTTTAACCATTTGTACATTGTTAAAACACTGTATATATATAATATGACATTTGTAATGTCTTTATTGTTTTGAAACTTCTGTAGGTGTAATGTTTACTGTTAATTTTTGTTGTTTTCCACTTTATATATTCACTTTGTATGTTGTCTACCTCACTTGCTTTGGCAATGTTAACACATGTTTCCCATGCCAATAAAGCCCTTGAATTGAATTGAATTGACAGAGAGAGAGAGAGAGAAGAGAGAGAGAGAGAGAGAGAGAGAGAGAGAGAGAGAGAGAGAGACAGAGACAGAGAGGTGGAAGGAGGATTATGTTGGTGCAGTCCTGTTATGTGCCGCTACTGTGCTGGTTGGCTCTATAGGGTCTATGTATCATCTGTCAGTTCTTTAAGGTTAAACTGGGGAAAAGTATTCCAAATAACACTGAAGACAAGAACCAGCCAACAGGGTCACAGCAGCAGGCCAGACCTGACATTTCCAAAACCTCCCGTCTGATACACACATGCATGTGTGTGTGTGTGAGTCCCTGTGTGTGTCGGCCTGTGTGTGTGTCTCTCTGTGTGTGTGTGTGTTTGTGTCTGTCTCTGTGTGTGTCTCTGCGTGTGTGTGTTCGTCTGTGTGTCGGTGTGTGTCTCTGTGTGTCTCTGTGTGTGTCTCTGCGTGTGTGTGTGTGTTTGTCTGTGTGTCGGTGTGTGTCTCTGCGTGTGTCGGTGTGTGTGTGTGTTTGTCTGTGTGTCGGTGTGTGTCTCTGCGTGTGTCGGTGAGTGTGTGTGTCTCTCTGTGTGTGTGTGTCTCTGTGTGTGTGTTTGTCTCTGCATGTGTCGGTGTGTGTGTGTGTGTGTGTGTGTGTGTGTGTGTGTGTGTGTGTGTGTGTGTGTGTGTGTGTGTGTGTGTGTGTGTGTGTGTGTGTGTGTGTGTGTGTGTGTGTGTGTGTGTGTGTGTGTGTGTGTGTGTGTGTGTGTGTGTGTGTGTTCTACACTAACTCATGTGAACAGTTAGCTTGCATATACACGTTATGTGTCCGTTTGCAACAAAATAATTTCTGATGTCAGCAAAGCATTAAATATATTAAATATTAAATTAAATATATGAATCAAATTTAGTTTACTTTGTTTACTTACTACTTACTTTGTCAAATGCAAATGGTCAAAGTTAAATGGTTTACTTTGTCCTTCAAATGTACTTCAAATGTACCACTCTGTCCATTTACACAACCTCTGAAATATCAATATCTAACCTCCTCTCTCTCTCTCCTCTGCTCCAGCCTCTCCTACATAATATCTAACCTCCTCTCTCTCTCCTCTGCTCCAGCCTCTCCTACATAATATCTAACCTCCCCTCTCTCCTCTGCTCCAGCCTCTCCTACATAATATCTAACCTCCTCTCTCTCCTCTGCTCCAGCCTCTCCTACATAATATCTAACCTCCTCTCTCTCCTCTGCTCCAGCCTCTCCTACATAATATCTAACCTCCTCTCTCTCTCCTCTGCTCCAGCCTCTCCTACATAATATCTAACCTCCTCTCTCTCCTCTGCTCCAGCCTCTCCTACATAATATCTAACCTCCTCTCTCTCCTCTGCTCCAGCCTCTCCTACATAATATCTAACCTCCTCTCTCTCCTCTGCTCCAGCCTCTCCTACATAATATCTAACCTCCTCTCTCTCTCCTCTGCTCCAGTCTCTCCTACGTAATGTCTAACCTCCTCTATCTCCTCTGCTCCAGCCTCTCCTACATAATATCTAACCTCCTCTCTCCCCCCTCCAATCCCAGTCCTTTCCATCGTCAGCCCATTGGCTGGCCTCCTCCTGCTCAGTAGCCATGATGCTTAGCAACGCTGTCGAGGTGCCCAGTCCCGGCCACGGGGGCATGTCCGGTCTCTCCGTGACGAGGGCGGCAGTGACGGGGAACGTCGTCCGGTCCTCCAGTATCTCGGGAGCCGTGTACAGCCTGGAGAAGAGTCCCGGCAGTGGCGGTGGGCCGGGAGAGGCGGGAACGCTGACCGGGAACAAGAAGAGACGATCCAGCCTTGGAGCCAAGATGGTGGCCATTGTGGGGCTGTCGCAGTGGAGCAAGAGTACCCTGCAGCTCAACCAGCAAGGTCAGTTTCACTGTGGTCTCACTGTTTTCAACTGGTTGTTTTGTGAGTTGCTGACGGCCATTTTGGGGCAGTGGAGCTACAGTAAAAGAAGAGTCCTGTTGCTCAACCAGCAAGGTGGGAGAAATCACAGGCGAACACAGTACATTATTCTTATTGATGAGGTTGCTGTTCGTACTCGGGCTTGGATGAGCACTCTCACTTTCCATCACTCATGTTTTCTCTCACATGTCTGGTTAATAATACTGTTCCACCTTCCTTCCCTCCTTCCTTCCTTCCTTCCTTCCTTCCTTCCTTCCTTCCTTCCTTCCTTCCTTCCTTCCTTCCTTCCTTCCTTCCTTCCTTCCTTCCTTCCTTCCTTCCTTCCTTCCCTCCTCCCTCCCTCCCTCCCTCCCTCCCTCCCTCCCTCCCTCCCTCCCTCCCTCCCTCCCTCCCTCCTCCCTCCCTCCCTCCCTTCCTTCTGTCCGTCCGTCCGTCCTTCCTTCCTTCCTTCCTTCCTTCCTTCCTTCCTTCCTTCCTTCCTATGACCTCAGTCTACTCTCTCTTTCTCTTCTCGTTGTTAGGTAATACTGTACATGATATACTTCTGACCCTTACTTGTTCCCTGCTTCCTCTGCTTGGAATCTCTCACCATTCCTGCTAGGTCAGAGCAGAATCTCTCACCATTCCTGCTAGGTCAGAGCAGAATCTCTCACCATTCCTGCTAGGTCAGAGCAGAATCTCTCACCATTCCTGCTAGGTCAGAGCAGAATCTCTCACCATTCCTGCGAGGTCAGAGCAGAATCTCTCACCATTCCTGCTAGGTCAGAGCAGAATCTCTCACCATTCCTGCTAGGTCAGAACAGAATCTCTCACCATTCCTGCTAGGTCAGAGCAGAATCACCATTCCTGCTAGGTCAGAGATTTTGTCACACTTCTCTTTCTCTCCATCTCTCTCACTATCCATTTGAGAGAGGGAGGAGAAGAGAGGGAGGAGAAGAGAGGGAGGAGAAGAGTAGAGAGGGGAAAAGTAGAGAGGGGAAGAGAGGGAGGAGAAGAGAGGGAGGAGAGCAGAGGGAGGAGAGCAGAGGGAGGAGAGCAGAGGGAGGAGAAGAGAGGGAGGACAAGAGAGGGAGGACAAGAGAGGGAGGAGAAGAGAGGGAGAAGAAGAGTAGAGAGGGGAAGAGAGGGAGGAGAGCAGAGGGAGGAGAAGAGAGGGAGGAGAAGAGAGGGAGGAGAGCAGAGGGAGGAGAGCAGAGGGAGGAGAAGAGAGGGAGGAGAAGAGAGGGAGGAGAGCAGAGGGAGGAGAAGAGAGGGAGGAGACGAGAGGGAGGAGAGCAGAGGGAGGAGATGAGAGGGAGGAGAGCAGAGGGAGGAGAGCAGAGGGAGGAGAGCAGAGGGAGGAGAGCAGAGGGAGGAGAAGAGAGGGAGGAGAAGAGAGGGAGGAGAAGAGTAGAGAGGGGAAGAGAGGGAGGCGAAGAGAGGGTGGAGAAGAGTAGAGAGGGGAAGAGAGGGAGGAGAAGAGTAGAGAGGGGAAGCGAGAGAGGAGAGCAGAGGGAGGAGAAGAGAGGGAGGAGAGCAGAGGGAGGAGAGCAGAGGGAGGAGAGCAGAGGGAGGAAAAGAAAGGGAGGAAAAGAAAGGGAGGAGAAGAGAGGGAGGAGAGCAGAGGGAGGAGAGCAGAGGGAGGAGAACAGAGGGAGGAGAAGAGAGGGAGGAGAGCAGAGGGAGGAGAAGAGAGGGAGGAGAGCAGAGGGAAGATAAGAACAGATGTAGTAGACCTTACAGTGAAATGCTTAATTACAAGCCCTTAAACAGCAATGAAGTTTTAAGAAAATTCCTAAAAATAAATGATTAAAGAGAAGCAGTAAAATAACAATAGCGAGACTATATACAGGGTATTACGGTACAGAGTCAATGTGGAGGCTATATACAGGGTATTACGGTACAGAGTCAATGTGGAGGCTATATACAGGGTATTACGGTACAGAGTCAATGTGGAGGCTATATACAGGGTATTACGGTACAGAGTCAATGTGGAGGCTATATACAGGGTATTACGGTACAGAGTCAATGTGGAGGCTGTATACAGGGTATTACGGTACAGAGTCAATGTGGAGGCTATATACAGGGTATTACGGTACAGAGTCAATGTGGAGGCTATATACAGGGTGTTATGGTACAGAGTCAATGTGGAGGCTATATACAGGGTGTTACGGTACAGAGTCAATGTGGAGGCTATATACATGGTATTACGGTACAGAGTCAATGTGGAGGCTGTATACAGGGTATTACGGTACAGAGTCAATGTGGAGGCTATATACAGGGTATTACGGTACAGAGTCAATGTGGAGGCTATATACAGGGTGTTACGGTACAGAGTCAATGTGGAGGCTATATACAGGGGGTACCGGTACAGAGTCAATGTGGAGGCTATATACAGGGTATTACGGTACAGAGTCAATGTGGAGGCTATATCCAGGGTGTTACGGTACAGAGTCAATGTGGAGGCTAGCATGGCGCTTGTAACGCCAGGGTAGTGGGTTCGATCCCCGGGACCACCCATACGTAGAATGTATGCACACATGACTGTAAGTCGCTCTGGTTAAAAGCGTCTGCTAAATGGCATATATTATTATTATATTATTATTATATACAGGGGGTACCGGTACAGAGTCAATGTGGAGACTATATACAGGGGGTACTGGTACAGAGTCAGTGTGGAGGCTGTATACAGGGTGTTACGGTACAGAGTCAGTGTGGAGGCTATATACAAGGTATTACGGTACAGAGTCAATGTGGAGGCTACATACAGGGGGTCCCGGTACAGAGTCAATGTAGAGGCTATATACAGGGGGTACTGGTACAGAGTCAATGTGGAGACTATATACAGGGGGTACTGGTACAGAGACAATGTGGAGGCTATAGACAGGGGGTACTGGTACAGAGTCAATGTGGAGGCTATAGACAGGGGGGTACCGGTACAGAGTCAATGTGGAGGCTATATACAGGGGGTACTGGTACAGAGTCAATGTGGAGGCTATATACAGGGGGTACTGGTACAGAGTCAATGTGGAGGCTATATACAGGGGGTACTGGTACAGAGTCAATGTGGAGGCTATATACAGGGGGTACCGGTACAGAGTCAATGTGGAGGCTATATACAGGGTATTACGGTACAGAGTCAATGTGGAGGCTATATACAGGGGGTACCGGTACAGAGTCAATGTGGAGGCTATATACAGGGTATTACGGTACAGAGTCAATGTGGAGGCTATATACAGGGGGTACCGGTACAGAGTCAATGTGGAGGCTATATACAGGGGGTACCGGTACAGAGTCAATGTTGAGGCTATATACAGGGTATTACGGTACAGAGTCAATGTGGAGGCTATATACAGGGGGTACCGGTACAGAGTCAATGTGGAGGCTATATACAGGGTACCGGTACAGAGTCAATGTGGAGGCTATATACAGGGTATTACGGTACAGAGTCAATGTGGAGGCTATATACAGGGGGTACCGGTACAGAGTCAATGTGGAGGCTATATACAGGGGGTACCGGTACAGAGTCAATGTGGAGGCTATATACAGGGTATTAGGGTACAGAGTCAATGTGGAGGCTATATACAGGGTATTACGGTACAGAGTCAATGTGGAGGCTACATACAGGGTATTACGGTACAGAGTCAATGTGGAGGCTATATACAGGGGGTACCGGTACAGAGTCAATGTGGAGGCTATATACAGGGGGTTCCGGTACAGAGTCAATGTGGAGGCTATATACAGGGTATTACGGTACAGAGTCAATGTGGAGGCTATATACAGGGTATTACGGTACAGAGTCAATGTGGAGGCTATATACAGGGGGTACCGGTACAGAGTCAATGTGGAGGCTATATACAGGGTACCGGTACAGAGTCAATGTGGAGGCTATATACAGGGGGTACTGGTACAGAGTCAATGTGGAGGCTATAGACAGGGGGTACTGGTACAGAGTCAATGTGGAGGCTAAATACAGGGGGTACCGGTACAGAGTCAATGTGGAGGCTAAATACAGGGGGTACCGGTACAGAGTCAATGTGGAGGCTAAATACAGGGGGTACCAGTACAGAGTCAATGTGGAGGCTATATACAGGGGGTATAGATGCATAGATGAGGCACCGGTTAGTCAAGGTAATTGAGATAATATGTACATATATGTAGAGTTATTAAAGTGACTATGCATAGATGATAACACAGAGTACCAGCTGCATAGAAGAACAGGCGGGGGGGGGGGACCATGCAAATAGTCTGGGAAGCCATTTGATGAGATGTTCAGGAGTCTTATGGCTTTGGGGGTAGAAGCTGTTTAGAAGCCTCTTGGACCCAGACAGTACCGCTTGCCGTTTGGTAGCAGACAGAACAGTCTATGACCGGAGGGGCTGGGGTCTGACAATTTTTAGGGCCTTCCTCTGACACCGCCTGGTATAGAGGTCCTGGATGGCAGGAAGCTTGGCTCCAGTGATGTTCTGGGCCGTACGCACTACCCTCTGTAGTGCCTTGCGGTCAGAGGCCGAGCAGTTGCCATACCAGGCAGTGATGCTTGCACATTGTAAAACACACACACACACAAACTACTGTTTTGGGGCAGAAGAGCTCCTAGTTACCCACCGTCCTTACTTCCCCTTTCCTCTTCTCAATGTTTTACTTTATTTTATTTCACCTTTATTTAACCAGGTAGGCAAGTTGAGAACAAGTTCTCATTTACAATTGCGACCTGGCCAAGATAAAGCAAAGCAGTT